>NW_021131344.1:0-214507 GCF_004193835.3 Ostrinia furnacalis | reverse complement strand
CTTTAAATTTATTTTTAGCGGTTTCTGAACTTTGTCTACGAGTTGGCCCAACTTTCACTAAATACTCCTTTATATCTTTTAAATTTTTATACACAATATTAAGTTCACTTAATGACATTACCTAACAATGTAAAATAAAATATAGCTAGTAAAATAAGTACTTATCTAAGGGCGTAGTTAAAAGGATGCAGTGCAGGACGTAGTGTGGGCGTCGCTCATGTTCGGCGCGGCGAGGCCGGGGCTNAATTTACATACTTCAAAGCAAACCCGTATTATCTACTGACCTAGGCGGCTACCGACCGCATCCGTGATGAACCCACTCCGAGCGGGTCCGGGTGGCTTGAGTAGTTGGAGTGGGTTTACACGCCGCGATCCGATATCAAGATTATATCTTCCAAAGGGTACGATTAAAATACAGATTATTTGTATAGCCCCTTTCAGTTTACTTGTAATTAAATACAGATTATCTGAGCACGCTTCAAATATATCTTGTCCTGCTACCCCTTCAGGGCTAAGTAGCTTAAATTGTACACTCAAGGATACACGTAAATTCAATTTCAAATCAAATCATTTATTGAGTACTAGGAATTTGTATTCCCTTCTAAAATTAATTTACATGACTGTTCTATGGTCTATGTCAATAGAAAGTACGAGATAAATTTTATAAACATAGAATAGAATAGGCTGAATGGCCGCTGGGCAGAAAAATTATCGAGTGGCGACTACGAGTCGGAAGACGTAATTTGGGCAGGTGGACCGATGATCTAGTGAAGCCTGAATGCGGACGGTACATTACCGGTCGTTGTGCAAATTCTTGGGGGAGGCCTTTGTCCAGCAGTGGACGTCATTCGGCTGAAACGATGACGAATCAAACACTGAATGATTAGACTCAATCAAAGACTTAACCGTCTCATTATCCTGACCCACTTCACTGTGCTGTGTAATAAAAAAACATTTTACCTACTTAAATTATTTTATTCAACTGTTTTTTTTAAATACAAACAGTATTTTTATCGTTGCATGGCAGTATGTATTAAATTACAATCGCATCGTGTAAACCGCCCTCGCTCGGAATATCTAATCAGGCGTGTCCAGTGCGGCAGTGTCGCCGGTAATGGATTACCTAAGGTTAACGAACTTTCTAGTTTCACTTCATTATCACTTTTATCCAGCGCATAGCTGCGGCTAGGTAGGGCTGTGGAGGATTCCGGCGACTGGGACCGCAATTAACTAGGACCGCGGTCCCAAACGCCGGATCCGTAAAAATTAAATTTTTCTTCCGGCGACTGGGACCACTCATGAATATTAGCACTGTACCGATTTTGGCTGGAATAATATATTTTTTTAAGTTATCTATGAGCTCTGATGGATCCAGCGACTGGGACCGCGGTCCCAGTTAATTGCGGTCCCAGTAGCCCAAAACCTCGGACTGTGGAAGTATTAAAGACATCTATTTACCCTAATAAAAGAGTTACCAATGAAACACTTTGTATGGTCAACCTTCAATTACCGTTAGTTTAAATGGTTCGGAAATGCTGACGGACTTGGAACCACCTTGAAGAATTAGGTGATGGTAAAACTCGTCAATTCGCGAATATGATGTTTCGTTATCTCACCCAGTCTAACTACTAAATCTCTCCAATAATCTCTAAATTCGGAGGCAGACCCTCCAATCCGTTCATTTCCAAGATGAGACTGTAAGTACTTCGTTCGTTTCAGCCAAATGACGTCCACTGCTGGACAAAGGCCTCCCCCAAGGATTTCCATAACAACCGGTCCTGCGCTTCCGGTACTTCGTAAAGCATGTTAATACAGAACAACGCTTAGAGTGACTCAATACTTAACAGAAGCAAAATATTGTTCATTTTGGCTCAGATCATGGTAGGGATGTGCCGAAGCGTATACAGGACTATCCTCCCAAGCCGGTACTCAAGTCAGGCGTCGCTCGAAGTAGCCCAAGAGCTGTAAATTGGCCGAGCCGAGACAGATGGCCGCAACTTAGCGACCCTATTGCAGTGTGGGCGGGACGCCGTATGTGGAGCGCACGCATGACTACAGCTGTAAAGACGTCTCTCCATGCCTTCTGAGCGAGAAAGAAGCGATGTTGGAGAGATAGAACTCACGCAATCTAATATCAACCAATTTTCATGAACTCATTTTGGAAAAAGATAGGATTCTTTTGACGCAACAAAACCTGGCCGAAGATCCACCCCGCGATAAGCGGTTATCACGCCATTTTCTCGATTTTGGCTATACATTTTGACGTCGATCGATAAGAGTATTCACGCGGTGATAGAGCAAGCTATATTTAGGACGTGTACAAGTGCCCTGAAAATTGCGTGATAAAGAATTTGAATTTATGCTTGTAGCAGGAAATGAATTAAAAGTGATATCAGAAAGAACGAAAAATACAACAAAAAGATCGCTTCGCATAGCAAGCTCTCCCTGTGATAACGCCCTTACGTACAAACTATTTGTGTCAAATGCAGATTGTAAAATTTGCAATCTTATGCAGCGTGTCCAGCAATCTGGAGGCTTACCTAATATGGCGGAGGCCTATTAGTTCATTAACTAGACCGGTAATGAACTAATAGACGAGTTGCTTGGTTAAGATGGGTCACGATTGAGCGCTTCCGCATCTTGTAGAAGTGATAGAAAAGACACATTCCTTCTCTCTTATTTGATTTGTTAGACGAAAGATGATGTCAGAATCTGTATCTACAAAGGAATATTTATCTTCACATTCAAAGGTGACTGACTGACTGACTGACATAGTGATCTATCAACGCACAGCCCAAACCACTGGACGGATCGGGCTGAGGCATGCAGGTAGATGTTATGACGTAGGCATCCGTTAAGAAAGGATTTTACGAAACTCCACCCCTAAGGGGGTAAAACGGGATCCACGCGTACCAAGTCGCGGGCGGCCGCTAGTCTGTCTCTAAAAAGGAAGATTTATTTATCTTCACATAATGTACATAGTTAGTTATATGAAATACATACTCTAACAAACCAAAATGTTGGAGTCTTTCAACCGTAATTTAGAAGAGAGAGAAGTATAGAACTCAAAGATCTAGGCAAAAGATTATGGTATTAGAGCCAAGACTATAAAAGTACCAGCCAAGGCACTCAAGAGTACCTTAATATACCTTACCTACTTCAATCGGCACACATGCTAGTAACATTTTAGTTAAGTAGTGACCATAAAATCGCCGGCGTTAAGCGTCGAGGGCAATTGATTACATGACTTACATTCTAGGGCGCAGGTGGGCAATAACAAGAGTTTTGAGGCAGTCTGTGTGGTCTGGTCAAGAGTTGCCTCTAAGGACGTAGGACGTAGATTCCTTAAGAGTCTTTAAGGTCAGTTTGGTTACAAAACCAGGCTTTGAGTAATTAAGAATTGTAAAATCTAGTGAAAATATATTTTCTTAATTATCCGAAAAAAATAGTTTTTATAAGAGAAGGTAAACGAACCTGTGGGTCATAATGTGGTAAGCGATCACCATTACCAATTAACAGGAATAGTAGGGGAAGGCTTGTCGATGCATGCTGTCTTTATTATAAATAAATATAATATAAATTTGGTGATAGATAGGAAACATTGAAGGTTGCATTATATTCGATTGAAAGGTCAATCGATAACTTTTTATCTAACGGTTACAATATCTAGATCACAATCTACAATCGGATGCAATATCCAGTGGATTAGTCGTAATTTTGTGTGCAATCTGCGCCTGCACCGCAATCGGAGTGCGGAAATGGCCGAATGCGGAGTTCGGCCACGGACAGGGTAACCATTCGTCTAGTTGTCTAGATTTATGCAAAGATGACCGGAATATGTGAAAATTCTGACAGAGAATGACTGATGGAATTATTTATGTTCGCTTTATAGACCAAAATAAATGGCACTAAAGAATAATTAAATACAAAAATTACTAAATTAAAAGACTCATATTATGCACGACGCGTAGGATTAAACAACGCAACAACGCTTAAACCTGTGCGTGAAAGTTTTTCTGATATATTCGGAGTTTTTTTTTGTAAGAATATTAGTCCCGTTAACTCCTAGCAGTAAGCTAATATTTGTTGCTTGTGGGAATGTGGGTTCACCGCAATAGTACAACAGGATTCGAACCCGCGTTCCTCGGATCTGGATTCAGCCAGTCCGACATCAATATTGGGCTATTGTGTTTTTTATAACTTGGTAACCCTAGTTACGTCCAGCTTTCCCCGTTTAGCACAAAGTGTGGCCGCGAGTGATCGCCGAATGAATGAGTGACCGAACGAATTATCGATTGCGGGCCGGAGTCAATGTCTGTGACGGAAGACCGAATGGGCGGGGCGAAGGTCATAGGCGGGAGCGGGAATGGGTCGGAAAATTAGTACTTTATACTAATTACATAAATTGGAGAGTCGATTTTATTTCTGCGATTGTGAGGGCTGAAAATCAGCCAGAACAAAAAGGAATTTGTACTCAGGAGAGTGCTGAACAATTTTTTTGATGGTAAGTGATGATCAGGCCGAAGTTAGATATACGAGTTTAGATGACGATGAATATCTTGAAAATAAATGAATAACGCCCAATCGCATTAATATTGTCCTAATACTGCATGTTTTATTTAAATAACGTGATTAATTATTTTACTTGACGTAAGTATATGGGAGAAAACTGCTAAGCAACACGGAAAAAAAATTACGCTATGATAACTCGTAAATTAATGAAATGATCCACCGATTCAATAATTCTTTCTTATAGCTTAGATAGCACTTCTTATTCTTTATAAAACTGAAAGCACACTTCTCGACAGCATTAGATATCACCAAAATTTTGTAAAAAAGGGATAACAAAGTAATCTCCCGCTGCCTCTTATGCCTCACACCACACCCCGATCGGACGTGCATTTCCTACCTGCGGGTTTGTTTGTATTACTACTATATTGAGGCGATACCGGCGTTTTTGCGGCGACTAGCGGTGCAGCCAACGGGCCTGTGGTGGCAAATTGCGCGCGCGCAACCCTGGGCTATTCTTAATCTTAATTCCAGTACTTGGGACTTGGGAGGGCTGGAGAGGTAGAGACAGTTTGGAATTCTGACAAGTTACTTTAAGTCCTTCATATATTGTGCTCTAAGTGCTTGAAGGATAGACTAGAAGGAGGAATGAGAATTGTTCTAATCTGTGTGTAGTTTGTAAGGTTTTAAATTGACTCAATTGACTCAAGATCATCAAGCCTAACTCATGTATAAAATTAGTTAAGGATGAGCATCAAAAGCCCTACATTGACAAATATTTTCAACACACAAGAAACACTAATTCAGTATGATTTTTCGAATTTACAAAAAGCATAGCAAAGCCATTATAGCCATCTAAATCGGTAATTTTATATCCCAGAAGGGGGAGGAGAATCTGTTATCTGACTTTAATTCCATCAAGGAGAACAACCAAATACCAAAATAATTTTAATATCACTTAACTCGGCAAACGAGAAAAATGACCCCATCACGTTTATCATCCGCTAGATAAGGATCTCGGTATCGGATACGAAATATCGAATAATTAAATCCGATTTTATAATCGATTCGTATTATATATGAACGTTGATTGCCGGTTTCTTTGATTTATCGGCGTTTTAACATCGGAATGTTATTTCGCAAGCGAAAGTCTGGACGTTGTATACCATTTATGGGTATTGTAAACAAATGAGTTAAATATTTGGTTAGTAATAATTAGTTGTCATAATAAACATCTTACTTAAACTTTCTATCAAGTATCTCTAGATCAAATAATTAAAATACTAGGGGAGAACGAAGAGAGTGAGTTGTAACAGAGGTGGGTTGTAGCAAATACAATTTCTCTGAACCTAAGACTGGTTATCAACTTCGAAAATTCGTTGTTCTTTCAACACTCCACAGTTTGCATTAAACTGTCAGCTCTCTATAGATGAACTACACTGAACTGCCACTATCGGTCAACTTTATAGTTTCCAACGTGGCAAAAATCGGAATCAGCGATCCGGTTGACGGTGGCGTCCCTCTGTCAATGTCACTGGTGGAACAGTTCGTCTCCCCTACCAAACTCTACCATATTGAACCGCCTTTGATAAGCGTTACATCTTTCGTCGTTATAATTTTTGTAATGTATGATATTCATAAAATTTTCATACAACTGCCTAAAAGAAAGCCACGTACAATGTTTATGTATAATTCAGAACCAAATTTATGATGTAGATATAACGGGCCATGTTGATGTTGTTGTATAATTCTTTACATACTTTTCGCTCGGAAGTGTATTGTTGCGCGGGATGCGATTGCTTATTGTAATACAATGGGACAGGACGATAATTTGTGGCTGTAAAGCTGAGGACACAACTATGACGTTAATGGATTAAAAGCAAAGAAAAAAATATATTTGACAATTAAATAATACACACAAACAATAAACCATCAAAACAAGGGAAAAAATGTTGTTAAAGAGGTCTCATACTCAGTAGGTGTCATCTTGACATGTTACTGCCAAGACACTGGTCAGTGGGTGTAAAAAGTGACAGTGACATAATAATGTAAATTCAAATTCATTTATTTTGCAAATAGGCTTATTTAAAGCTCTTTTACACGTCCCAGTATTACCAATTACTTTAACCCTACCACTAACCGACTTCGGGACAACAAATTGGCCAGTGTTGAGAAGAAGGAGCGCAAGAGACTCAGTCACTATAAATAAATCAATGAAAATAAGCCAATTTTGATAATTTCTTAAATTACTTGATATTTTTATCATTACCCCTTATTATGTTATTATGCTATCCTGGTTTAAACTAGCATTTGCTAGAAATTATTGCAACCTGTCACCAGTTGGCACCACTGCAGCACTGTGATAGGACCTCACTCTACATTGGCGCCCAGTGAGGGCTTTAGCTTCAGCACTCACGAGTTGGCGGCATTGTCGGGAGTTTTCACGCCAACTCGTGAGTGCTTGCTAGCTTTCAGGAGCTTCCAATAGCTTGCTAGCTTTGAGGAGCTTTCGGGAGCTTTCAATAACTTGCTGGCTTTCAGGAGCTTTCAGAAGCTTAGCTTTCAGGAGCTTTCAGCAGCGTTCAATAGCTTGCTAGCTAGCTTTCAGGAGCTTTCGGGAGCTTTCAATAGCTTGCTAGGTTTGAGGAGCTTTCGGGACCTTTCAATGGCTTAGCTTTCAATGTCTTACTTTCTAGCTTAAATTTTTTTTAAATTATTTTTTATTTTAATGTTCCTATTAAATGTCCCCATAATGTACACCCAGCCTAAGGTAACATAAATAGGGCACACGGACGGTAATTATCCAACAATGGCGCATTGTGCGCGACACTTCCTGCGCATCTGACGATCGCTATCGCTTATGAAATTGTTGGACACTTTTCATTCATATTTTAATTTTAAATTAACCAAAGCACAGTTGTGTTTATTGAGTTTTTGATATGGGAACGGATTTGAGTGATCGAGGAAGTCCGTCCGAGCTTAGTATCTTTTTTTTGGATAAGTCCTCCTGGCTATAGTGTGCATACCTCCATAATATTTATAGTGGCTAAATCGTCGCGCGCCTTACGGAACACTGAATATTAATATGTATTTCTTTTTCAAACAATCATGTAGATTCAAGCCTGATAACCCGCTTAGGGCTCATTTGCGATCCAGCTATGCAGGATCCGTCAAGACTGGACTGGACCCATATTATTGTGTATAACATGTGTGATTGAAATTCGAATTACAAATTCGAACGGATTGCTTATTTACTACAAACGGAATTCTGCAAAAACAGTTCTTGCAAAAAACGGGATGACTCATATTCATATTCATTTATTTATTGCATCACATATGTATGTATGTACAGTAAGGTCTTATAGAATATGTAAGGTAAACATATGGGCCCTGCAAGAGCATTGCAATTTTACTCGTATTTACAATAGCAATCATAACTCCGTGGGAACGTGCCCTTACCTGTAAGTAAGTCCTATTTGGAAATCGATTCTCCTAGTGGGAGAATCACTCTCTTACCACGGGGTCCACGGGGCGTCTTTACATAAAAACATACAAACGAATTGATAACCTCCATCCATTTTCGAAGTCAGTTAAAAACGGTCACTTAGTTCCATTCACCTCTTAGCAACACTGTACAAGTCACTGAGGAGTGGTGCTCACTTGAGAACGTCATTAGAGCTAAGTAGCAATCAGCTGATCCGATGATCGGCTTACGCGCAGATAACGCGCCTTAAAAGAATCACTTAGCTGGTACAGGGGGTTCTAGTTTGGGGTATGACTAAGAATAACAAAATAAACAGCTTGATACAGCTCCGCTCCTTGATATTAAGTTAACATTTTGAAAACTTACACGTATTTTAGTGTAACCCTCTCGCCTTGTATTGCCATTTTTTCTTATTCGTTAGCATATTTTATATATATATATTTCCAGAACGACATCCCACAAAGTTAGTATTCTAGATGTTTCTTAGACAGCCTCTCTACTTGTTCCCTTACACAAAGACGTTACTTTTACACAAAGACGTGAAAGATTGAAAAATTATAGGATCACCCTGTATAGAAATTCGGCCATATGTTCAAAGTCAAAGTTAAAGTCAAAAACTCAAAATTTCTTTATTTGTTTAGACTAATAAATAGTTCTTACAAATCGTCATAAGGAGCCTCTACATGTCGCATCTGGGGGCACGGCAGTGCCCCCGCCAAGTCGAGCGCGAAGCAAACACTGCCGTACCATCCTTTACCGGAACCATTTCGCCGCATTTTCAGGCCCCTATTTGAGAACCTCTGGATAAGAAAATTTGAAAATGACGAAAATTTGAAAATAACGGCCAAGTCACACAACATTAACTATAATAATAAAGATATCGCAGTAAGGAACCATAGACTTGGCACGACTTTGTCTAGATTTCATTACTTTTTTAGAGATAAACAAGCAGCTCCATCGAGACTTGGCTAGTTTTTTACAGAATGTTTTTGGTGGGATAATCTTTTTAAAATCAAACCGCCTAACGGTCGGCGGTTCGCGATACAACCGGCAATTAAAAACGATTATTTTGTCGTTAAGACTGCTATTGGTAGAGACAGCTCATCAGACTATACATTTTGTTGCAAACTCGTCTCTATTACTAGGCACATAAGATACACAGTGTTAAACTTTATGTGCTGTTGACTACATGTTTCGACAACTCGTTATTAGAGGAATGTATCAGTTTCAAGTTATTAATAACTCGGGCGAGCGAGATATAATTGTTGGATTTTTTTACTCTATTTTACATTGTATGATGATATTGTAACCTGCTATTTTCTTTTCATCGATGTAGGATATACTGACCTCGGAATTGATGAAGAAACATTTTGTGCACAGTTACTCACTCCTACTTCAAATATTACATTTGAGTGATAAATAATAATAAGTAAAAATCTATCGATCTATCATCGGCTGATAGGGCAGCAAGGTTCTGGAGTGGAGGCCGCGTACCGGAAAACGCAACGTGAGACGTCCACCCACAAGGTGGACTGACGACATCATAAAGGTAGCAGGAAGGCGCTGGACGCAGGCCGCTACCAACCGGGCAGCATGGAATGCATTGGGGGAGGCCTATGTTCAGCAGTGGACGTCCTATGGCTGAGATGATGATGATAATGATGAAAAATATAGATATTAATATAGAAACTTAAATCATAGAAAGGGAACCCCTCATGACTTAGAAACTAACATTACATAGCATTATCTGCATTCCTAGATCCTCAGATCGATCTAGATCTTAACTCTAGACAAATGCCATCTAGCCCACACAACACACATCATTAAACTAAAACTTAACCTACAACCGTGCCCTTATTCTCACTGATCGCCGAAAACTTCTCGGATGTCATGCGCAAGCGCAGCTGACATTCAGAGCGTAAAATGTGGTACAGGGCTGCAAGTGACAAACTTAAGGGACTCTGAGACGCATATGGACGTGTAGAAAGGTAAAACAACATGTACCGTGTACTAGGAACAAATGTACTATGTCTCTTACGCAAATAAATGATTTCAATTCTATTCTAAGATAAGATAATATACTTTACTTATGTACTTATCATATTTTGTAATCTATGATGAAGAGGAGGTAGAGTTCGAACAAACANAAAAGCATCACTGCCAAATGAAGGGTTAAGCTTAGATTAGAGTACTTCATACTCTTTTAAAAAAACTGAAAGCACATACACTTTAGAGTGTAAAATCTATCTAAATTTTTGTTAAAAAGGGATTAGAGATAACAAACTAATATCCCGCTGCCTCTTATGCCTCACACCACACCCCGATCGGACGTGCATTTCCTACCTGCGGGTTTGTTTGTATTACTACTATATTGAGGCGATACCGGCGTTTTTGCGGCGACTAGCGGTGCAGCCAACGGGCCTGTGGTGGCAAATTGCGCGCGCGCAACCCTGGGCTATTCTTAATCTTAATTCCAGTACTTCGGACTTGGGAGGGCTGGAGAGGTAGAGACAGTTTGGAATTCTGACAAGTTACTCTCAGTCCCTTAGTCCTTCATATTATTGTGCTATAGATAAATTGACTTAAGATCATCAAGCTTAACTCACGTATAACCTTGTGGTGGAGTTTTGGGATGACACTGTGTAGGTTTGTTGTCGACACGAAAAAAAGAAGAAGAACCTGAATTAATGATTAGCATCTATGGTTCTACATTCTGACAAATATTATTAACACAAAAAAAAATCACTAATTCAGTATGATTTTCCGAATTTACAAGAAGCATATAAAACGAAGTGACCATGGCGCTTGCAATGCAACAGTGCCGAAATATCGGAAACTCAAAATTAAGGTACATGGTAGCAATCCCGTCAGTAATAATAATTATGTTAGTGACCATGAAAGTTTAAAACAATATAAAGCATAGCAAAGCCATTATAGCCATCTAAAGCGGTAATTTTTTTTAGAAGGGGGAGGAGAATCTGTTATCTGACTTCAATTCCATCAGGGTGAACAACCAAATACCAAAATAATTTTAATATCACTTAACTCGGCAAACGAGAAAAATGACCCCATCACGTTTATCATCCGCTAGATAAGGATCTCGGTATCGGATACGAAATATCGAATAATTAAATCCGATTTTATAATCGATTCGTATTATATATGAACGCTGATTGCCGGTTTCTTTGATTTATCGGTGTTTTAACATCGGAATGTTATTTCGCAAGCGAAAGTCTGGACGTTGTATACCGTTTATGGGTATTGTAAACAAATGAGTTAAATGTTTGGTTAGTAATAATTAGTTGTCATAATAAACATCTTACTTGATAGAGATCAAATAATTAAAATACATTAGGGGAGAACGAGGAGAATGAGTTGTAACAGAGGTGGGTTGTAGCAAAAACAATTTCTCTGAACCTAAGACTGTTTATCGAGCCATCAACTTCGCAAATTCGTTGTTCTTTCAACACTCCACAGTTTGCATTAAACTGTCAGCTCTCTATAGATGAACTACACTGAACTGTCCTACCAAACATATTGACAGGGTGGCGCCACTATCGATCAACTTTATAGTTTCTAACGTGACAAAAATCGGAATCAGCGATCCGGTTGACGGTGGCGTCCCTCTGTCAATGTCACGAGTGGGACAGTTCTTTTTAGTTCATCTATAACTATCATAGGTGTAGAGAAATTGGCTTTGTGACAAATCACCTCTGTTAAAACTATCCTCGGTCTCCCCTACCAAACTCTACCATATTGAATCGCCTTTAATAAGCGTTACATCTTTCGTCGTTATACTTTTTGTAATGTATGATATTCATAAAATTTTCATACATGCCTAAAAGAAAGCTATGTACAATGTTTATGTATAATTCAGAACCACATTTATGATGTAGATACAACGGGTCATGTTTGTATAATTCTTTACATACTTTTCGCTCGGAAGTGTATTGTTGCGCGGGATGCGATTGCTTATTGTAATACAATGGGACAGGACGATAATTTGTGGCTGTAAAGCTGAGGACACAACTATGACGTTATTATGGATTAAAAAGAAAGAAAAAAATATTTACCTATTTGACAACTAAATAAATAATACACACAAATAATAATCATCAAAACAAAAAAAATGTTGTCAATGAGGTCACCTAGTAGAGTACTGCCAAAACAGTGGGTGTAAAAAGTGACAGTGACGTAATAATGTAATGTAAATTCAAATTCATTTATTTTGCAAGTAGGCTTATCAAAAGCTCTTTTACACGTGTCAGTATTACTTTAACCCTACCACTAACTGACTTCGGGACAACAAATGGGCCAGTGCTGAGAAGAAGGAGCGCAAGAGACTCAGTCACTATAAATAACTCAATGAAAATAAGCCAATTTTAATAATTTCTTAAATTACTTGATATTTTTATCATTACCCCTATTATGTTATGCTATCCTGGTTTAAACTAGCATTTGCTAGAAATTATTGCAACCTGTCACCAGTTGGCATCATTGCAGCACTGTGATTGGACTTCACTCTACATTGGCGCCCAGTGAGGGTGGTGGGAACCCAACAACGCGCGGGAGGAGACGTGCGGGCGGCGTACAATGACTAACGTCACCTCGGGCCGACAGCGTCATCATCGGCTGCGCTCGGGTCACACACTCGCCTTTGGGACACCACCGTCGTCACACGAATACCGCGTAGTCTAAGATAATTGAATTGTAAATTAGGCTGGCGAGAATACAGCACCTATTTTTATACAGTCCACTATTTTATTTCTAACTAATATTCGTTAGGACCCTAACAATGGTCCTTCGAGCCGGATTTAGCTTCAGCACTCACGAGTTGGCGTCATTGTCGGGAGCTTTCACGCCAACTCGTGCCTGCTAGCTTTCAGGAACTTTCAATAGTTCCAGGCTTTCAGGAGCTTTCTAGCTTTCAGGAGCGTTCAATAGCTTGCTAGCTTTGAGGAGCTTTCAGGAGCGTTCAATAGATTTCTAGCTTTGAGTAGCTTTCGGGAGCTTTCAATAGCTTGCTAGCTTTCAGGAGCTTTCAGAAGCTTTCAATAAATAAATATAAATATCCTTGGACATTTTACACTACGCTCCTAGTCCCAAAATAAGCAAAGCTTGTACTATGGGTACTAGACAACGGATATAAACATACTTAAATACTTTTTTTTGTAAATACATACATATTATACATAGAAAACACCCAGTCCAATACAAACAAATATGTTCATGCACACAAATGTTTGTACTGTGTGGGAATCGAACCCGCAACCTCCGGAATAGTAGTCCGTTTCGAACCACTACACCAAACGGCCGACAATAGCTTAGCTTTCAGGAGCTTTCAATGTCTTGCTTTCTAGCTTTAATTTATTATTATTATTTTTAATACTCTTTTTATTTTAAAGCTCCTATTAAATGTCCCCATAATGTACACCCAGCCTAAGGTAACATAAATAGGGCACACGGACGGTAATTATCCAACAATGGCGCATTGTGCGCGACACTTCCTGCGCATCTGACGATCGCTATCGCTTATGAAATTGTTGGACACTTTTCATTCATATTTTAATTTTAAATTAACCAAAGCACAGTTCTGCCTATTGAGTTTTTGATATGGGAACGGATTTGAGAGAGATCGAGGAAGTCCGTCCGACGAGCTTAGTATCTTTTAATGGAGAAGTCCTCCTAGCCAGTACCTACATATCTTCATAAAATATAGCGGCTAAATCAACTCTATCTAACGCCCTTTCGGAGCACGGAATAAGAATTTGGGACAATCAGGATGATTCAATCAAAGCTGTATTATAATCAACCTCATAACCTGCTAACATGTGTGTCCTATTTGGAAATCGATCCTCCCATGGAAGTTTCACTCCTTACCACGGGGTCCACGGGGTGTCTTTACTTATGCACCATAAAAAAAATACAAACTGAGAATCTCCTTCCTATTTTATCATAATTTAAGCCAGGAGCTCTAATGATGAACATAGGCCTCCCCCATATTGACCGAAAGGTAGCGCCCTGCATCCAGCGCCTTCCCACTACCTTTCTTTTTTGAAGTCGGTTAAAAACGGTCACTAACTCCATTCACCTATGCTAGCAACACGTTACTGTACAGTCAGCGTCCAATAGTTCGTAACACCCAAAGTGGCCAAAAACTTGACAACCTTATTCCAATTGTAACAAAGACGTGTTGCGAACTTTCTGGCTACTTTGGTTGCCACGAACTATTTGATGCTCACTGTACAAGTTACTAAGGAGTGGTGCACACTTGAAAACGTCATTAGAGCTAAGTAGATGTCGCTTGTGCCGCAATCAGCTGATCCGTTGATCGGCTTATGCGCAGATAACGCGCCTTAAGAGAATCACTTAGCGGGCATAGGGTGTTCTATTTTGGGCTCTGACTAAGAATTTAAAAAAATCTTAATTCAGCTCCGCAATTTACAATGGGTGGTGGGTTACTATGTGAAAGGTTTAATCCAAGAAGCTGATTAATACTCATAAAAAACTGAAAGATATTTTTGTTCTATGTATCTCTCGCCTTGTATTGCCATTTTTTTCTTATTTCTTAGCATATTTTATATCTATATTTCCAGAACGACATCCCACAAAGTTAGTATTCTAAATGTTTCTTAGACAGCCTCTCTACTTGTTCCCTTTTTACACAAAGACGTGAAAGATAGAAAAATTATAGGATCACCCTGTATAGAAATTCGGCCATATGTTCAAATCGAACCGCCTAACGGTCGGCGGTTCGCGATACAACCGGCAATTAAAAACGATTATTTTGTCGTTAACTCTGTAATTGGTAGAGTCAGCACGTCAGACTACACATTTTCGTTGCAATCTCACCTCTATTTTAGACACATCAGATTCCATAGTGTTAAGCTGTATGTGCTGTTGACTACATGTTTGGACAACTTGTTATTAGTAGAATGTATCAGTTTGGAGTTATTAATAACTCGGGCGAGTGAGATATAATTGTTAGTTTTTTTTACTCTATTTTACTTTGTGATGGTGATATTGTAACCTGCTATTTTCTCTTCATCGATGTAGGATATACTGACCTCGGAATTGAGGAAGAAACATTTTGTGCACATTTACTTAGGCATAAATCGTGAAATTTTATTAAGCGTAAAATTTTCATGTGTGAAACTATGATGAAAACTAGATATTACAATGTAAATCAAAAGCGTGTCAAATACGAAATACTTCCTACTTCAAAATTTACATTTGAGTGATAAATAATAATAAGTAAAAATCTATCATCGGCCGATGGGGCAGCAAGGTTCTGGAGTGGAGGCCGCGTACCGGAAAACGCAACGTGAGACGTCCACCCACAAGGTGGACTGATGACATCATAAAGTTAGCAGAAAGGCGCTGGACGCAGGCCGCTCCCAACCGGGCAGCATGGAAAGCATTGGGGGAGGCCTATGTTCAGCAGTGGACGTCCTATGGCTGAGATGATGATGATGATGATGAGAAATCTATCATTGCAATCATTGATGGCTTTTCCATTCATGTTAATCTAGAAACTTAAATAAATCATAGAGAGTTAAACCCTCATAACTTAGAAACTAACATTACATAGCATTTATCTGAATTCCTAGATCCTCAGATCGAACTAGAAATATCTAATCATAGAAAGTGAAATTTAGCAAAACAATATTACATAACATACGAGTAGGTATATTACATTGTTATATCCTCAGATCGATCTAGATCTTTACTCTAGACAAATAACATTTAGCCCACACAACACACATAATTAAACCAAAACTTAACCTACAACCGTGCCCTTATTCTCAGCTGATCGCCGAAAACATCTCGGATGTCATGCGCAAGCGCAGCTGACATTCAGAGCGTAAAATGTGGTACAGCGCTGCAAGCGACAAACTTAAGGGACTCTGAGACGCAAATGACGCGTAGAAAGGTGAAACAACATGTACCGTGTACTAGGAACAAATGTACCATGTCTCTTACACAAATAAATGATTTCAATTCTATTCTAAGATAAGATAATATACTTTACTTATGTACTTATCATATTTTGTAATCTATGATGAAGAGGAGGTAGAGTTCGAACAAAAAGATTATTCTTTATTAGATAATTACAAAACTAAATTAAACTTCTTTTTAGCAATCCTGCTCTTTTTACTTAGACCAAGGGCTAACCTCCGGTTATGATATTTGATTCAGGGCTGTCACCGTGCAGGTAGTCTGATTTACGCGTTACGCACAACAAACTAGGGATGTACATGATGTCAATAACAGAAATGAATTTCTTTGAGTCTTTCCATAATACGAGTGTAAAGAGTGACTAATTTTTTACCAGAACGAACACGGGAAAGCTATTTTTCTTCTGCGACTTTTTGAAATGCCATAAAAGGCTACACATGTGATTATCCGATTATGAAGTTGATCAGTCGATTATAATTATTAATAGAGCAAACTTGCATTGTTTATTGAGTAAACCTATGCAAGTAGAGTACTTATGTGTAAGATTAATATTGGTTTTACTAAAGTGTATTCTTTGTCTTCAGCAGAATCCAACAAGTCACCATAAATGACTCTTTGTTCAGAGTTAGTCACATAAAATTATTAATTGTTTGAGATATTGGGACATTGGTATCGGCCGATTCTTTGTACAAATTAGAATCGGGCTCAACTGGCATTCTAAAAAATTGTATTTTGCGAGGATTTAGTCCCATCCCTAGGCGATAATCGACTGCGGTTGGGCCGGTGACCGATACCGTGACACGTTAAATGATGACCTGTCCGCGCTGTCACACCGCGTAATATGCGAGCCGGAAAAGATCATACGAACACGAACGTACATTTTTTGGTAATTGCGGGTATGTTTAAGTTACGTGTGTAAGTAAATGGCAGGCAAAATTGGTACAAAATGACCATATTTTTATAGCATATTATATTTTTTACACTTTTTATTTCATACGACAGCCATAGCAAATTTTACTTTTTCTAGAGGAAATGCTCTTAAGTGACTATGGTTAGCTTGCACCATTTTAATTTAACTTTAACAATCGTCAAAAGTCTGTCAAACTCCATACAAAAAACACCGGTTGTTGTAATTAGTTACGGTTAAAGTAAGGTGATGCAACTGCCTATGTCTCTATCATACATAATGTTTACAAAACATACATATTCCAGGGGAAATGCTCTTAGGTAACTAACTAGGTAGTATTGTCACTGTCATAGTGTTTACTCGTACAAAAGTTATACAAACACACCCTTGCAGATCCAGTGAATATACGGATTCCGATAGCACCCAAGTACGAGCCAAACAAGCAACCTTTCGGCGAGAATGGATACATTAATCGTGGAGGCGGCACCGCTCACCTTTGATGTTTCACGTAAATTGCATACAATTAAGAATAACCTAAATCATTTTTAGTGCATCACCACACAAAAAGTATTAGAGCAGAGCAAGAAGAATAACCTAGGTAAATAATAAAATTTTCAGTGGATCATCAAGTAAGAGTCCATTAGAGGAGTGCAAGAAGAAAATTGTTTTCTGTGGATCACCACACCAAGAGTTTATTAGAGCAGAGCAAGAAGAATAACCTAGGTAAATAATACAATTTTCAGTGGATCATCAAGCAAGAGTGCATTAGAGGAGTGCAAGAAGAAAATCATTTTCAGTGGATCACCACACCAAGAGTATTAGAGCAGAGAAAGAAGAATAACCTAGGTAAATAATAAAATGTTCAGTGGATCATCAGGAGTGCATTAGAGAAGCGGAAGATAAGAGTTCGGTAGCCTACTTATTGTTCCGTAGAAGTGGTAGGGTTCAGGTTATAAAATATGTTGGGACAAGTGATAGAGCTTCTTAAAAGTCAATTTATTGTGTATACTGCATTAGAGGGAGCTCTATGATGTCCAACACTGGACTAGACTCAAATGAAAATTCTTTATTAGTATGCAGGCCCTTTTCTTACACGTCCTTTCTTTTCTATACACGTCAGAAAAATTGCTAACCCTACAACCATTTCGGGACAACATATTGGCTGGTGCATGGGTTATGGACAATTGTTTCTGTTTCTTTTTTCTTTTCAGCCAAATGACGTTAACTGCTGGAGTATAAAGGATTTATCTGTTTAGGAAACAAAAAATAAAGCTTCTGAATCTTATGATGTTCTCGTTAAAAAATAGGTTAAACAAATGATATTACATGTGTGAAAGATCAAAAATCTTGTTGCAATTTTGTTAATGCATGTTACAAATTGATGTTAATGTAATATGTTAGGTTAGTTTGATTTATTAACGACCTACATAACTAAGTGATGTTTTGCATGATTGTATTTTCGAATGTGATGCAATTATCATTGTGCAACCATTGTTTACTTGTCGATTCAAGAGGATTCTATATTTTAACCTGAGTAATGAAAAAAACAAATTAACGTTTAAAAAAATGTAGGTAGTAGAGGTCTTTTACTAGAGTTATCTTTTGTAGGAGTACTTTTAAGTGAAATCGTACCAGAAATAAACAACAACACACTTAAGAATTGGCGTTTGGCTTTAACAATCTAATCTACAACATTGTTTCGAAGTAGCGCAGAACCTCGCGAACGGGCCTAAAAGCTGATCCCAATCCAAGAACAAAATACTTTACGAACAACTTTTGTACACAGTTTATGGGCTCCGATAACCTTATCATCTCGTGTGTGGTCTCCTAAAAGCTGGAATTTAAGTGAACAGATACCCGCGGACCAACAATAGTCGAAAACCACGATGCATTTGCGGTTGCTCCGTATGTTTATTGGTAGACACCAACTGCAAATGTTAATTTTGTAGAGTTGTAAACTAAAAAACAGAATTAGCCCCCGTTTAAATGTCAAAAGCCTGGGATTGTCTCCCATTTGTTAGCTGATAACGTTGAGATATAAGCTTTAAGTGAAACTTGGATGAATGTGACCTTGTTCGGTAAATAAAATGGACATCGCTGATCTCATCAATTACCTACGCGTTGAAAGTGGTTGGTTTTATGTAGATAGACACTTTGGTGACTGAGATTGTTGTAGTTTTTCTCAGCCTTTCCCAAATACATGCTTTGAAGAGCTAAGAAAATTATGTTACCTGTTCACTGTTCAGGTTCTTTTAAAACCAATTTTTAGCCGACTGGAGCGAAGCCAAAAGTAAGGGTTATGACTTTATAACAGTTTGTATTTTTGTGTCTCTTCATAGCAGTGATTTTGATGAATAAAAGAGTCAATCGTTAATGTCCTTTAAATTAAACTACAAACCTCTGTATGTGCATCAATATTTTAGCAAAATAACATTTCTTGTTTTGCCAAAATAAAAATATATCGGGAACTAGGATAGGACTAACTATGCTATGGTTATGGCCTCTAGGACCTCGGAGCCACTAGACCTTGACACTCGCTTTCCATCGCCAGTGTTATGTAGATCAGTGCATTAGCCGCAGTGGGTATGCATGTCGCCACTGCCGCGGGGCTTAATGATTCCAGTGTTCGGTGCGAGGCAGAGCAGAGAGCGGTTTAAGGCTGGTTTTAGAATCACGCTGACTATCAGCGCTGACAGCCGAAATGGATGAAGCGTCGGCGCCGAGCGATCACCGTCACTCAGGAACGTTCCCTTTAATTACATACATTTTGACTTGTCAGCGCCGACGATCAGCGATTCTAAAACCAGCCTAAAATATGAGAAAAAATAAATTGTACTGTCCGAGTTTCTGAACTATGTATGTCTCAGTTTTTGTAAACCTATGTACGATTTTTTGAATAAAGCTATGATTGTAACACCACTGTATTATTACGTGACATGCTATAAAAGTCTGGATTTGAATAAAGGAAGATAGAACCAGAGTCCTACCTAACTTTCATCATCATCATCATTTCAGCCACAGGACGTCCACTGCTGAACATAGGCCTCTCCCAATGACTTCACATCGCATCGCACGGTTGGTAGCGGCCTGCAACCAGCGCCTTCCTGCTACCTTTATCAGGTCGTCGGTCCACCTAACTTTGAATTAGTCCTTTTCATGACTGCAATGACTTATGGACGGGACAAACAAAGAAAGATTTGTACTCAATAATGTATTATTAACGCTAAGAAAAATTGCGTGGCTGTGACTTTAATATGTTAGTATCATTATTTAAACACGTTATTTTTACGGAAATCTGTGCAAGTGCAGCTTTTTTCAAAGTGAAATAAAGCAAATATTATGAAGAAGTCTTATCGTTCAGTCAGTCATTATGTTTTGAAATGCCAATACTTTTTCTTCACTAGTGTGTAAGAGTAAAGATTTGTTTTTTGTATGGCTCCGAAACTACTGGACCGATTTGAAAAATCTTTCACCATTAGAATCCTACATTATTTTTGATGAACAGAGATGGTACGAAATTCGCCGGGTCAGCCAAATTCTTTCCACGCTCTCTCTCATAACTTCGCCACCCTCAGTGCGCCAGCGCAGGCCGCGAGGCCCGCCTTTTGCCGTTTCCATGGCGACGTTTTAGAACGAATGCCGCGCAAATCACTATTTATTACGCCGCCATTTTGCGTCTAAACACACGGTTGCCGATTCTGCCATCTCCTTACTAGGGTGTGGTCACACTGACGTGTTTTTAATTAAAATCAGGCTTTAAAGTAGAGGCTAGATCTAAAGTTGTATGTTGAAACGTGAGGTCAAAATTGAAATAAAGCTGTTTCTATAAGATATTATAAATATCAAATGTTTTACTGCTTCGCGCCAAAACTAGCGATGCCTTTCCAAAATCTTTATTTTTATAACTTGTTAACTATTCCAAAAACTAAGAAAAAAATCAGGAAATGATTCTTTGCGATTCTTAAATTGAGGTGAGGAATAACATTCCTAGTGATAAATTAATATTCAAGATCTTAAATTCAATTTGTTAACTCTACATTTAGTTATTTAATCCTAGTTTAAAGTTTCGGGTCGCCGACATTAGTGCTACGTGTGTCTTAGGCTTTACTGCAGCGATCACTCATTCATTTCTTAAATATAGTCATTTCCATGAGAGTGGATGACGATTGTATACCATTCAAAATTGCTAAGTGGACGAGAAATTGTGTTGCGTCCGCCAATCGCAAGTTTTCAGATGACAAGCAAAACACAGATGACACACTGTGTCCTTGTTTACCATATGTATTTTGTGCTGAACTGTAAGTACATGAAGATATTTTATAGGGGCAATACGATTCTATGGGATGACATTACTTGTTCGCCAACTGTATTTTTTTATGCAGAAAAAGGTAGATATTTGACCGCAATCGCACCTGATGTTTTAAGAGAGATACTCTAGGATGGTACATTATCTGCCCTGTAAGTACCTATTCACTCGGGTTAGTAGTAGTTTCGCACGATTTTCCTTCGCACGAATGTGCGAAACGTCCCCTTTCAAAAAAAAATTTTTTTTTAGTAGGCGTTCGCCCGGATTTATCAAATGTATGCGAATCGACCCCTTTGAGAACTAGTAATCGCATACTAATAGTTCAAAAAAGAGTCGATTCGCACGCGATTTTAATACATCCGGGCGAAACGCCTACTAAAAAAAAAATATTTTTGAAAGGGGACGTTTCGCACATTCGTGCGAGGGAAAATCGTGCAAAACTACTACTAACCCATTCACTCTCGCCTTGAAAAGGCCCGGATTGTAGTGTTCGGGAAAAACAGCAGCACAAAGCGAATTCCGTGCCTAAATGAAATAAAACTCCGAAAAGAAGCCTTTGTTTATGTTTAATCTATTATTAGTCAAATAAAAAGTGTGAAATGCCCAATTATCACTACTACAGTCTATCAAGTTAATAAGTAACTAAGTTTTGGGTCAACATATACATACATAGAGTCATTGAGTTAATAACTAGGTAAGTTTTAGGCCAACATATAGAGTCACTCATTAAATATATAAAACACACATTTAATCTTCTGATTCTCCAGATTAAATCACCACGTTTACTAAGTTATGTTGGCATTACAAAATCTCTGTTCACTTACACCTAATAATATCTTTTATCTTTGTATTAATAAAGTCCAAAATTGTACTAAAACTGTGCTCAAAATCTGGTCTCCGAAAGATCAGATTAAATGTAGAGTTAAAATTAATGACGGAAATAATTTTTAACTACCAGAAAAGATGTATTTAGTCTGAGCGGGTCTTGGAGACCTTTTTGGTAACTTTACGATAAGTCTCGCGTTACATTATTAATTGTAGCGTTACATTGCTATGTTTAGAATAAGTAATGATGAGAATTTATGTGATGAAGGTTTTTTATCTCATTAAATAGCTTTAACGAAAGTTGTTGCATGTTAATGACATAATGAGTTAGTGAAAATGAGGTGAAATTAAGCATTTAAAGTAGCGATACGGTAATAACATGTTTAAATACCTACTTTAATAACTTAATACTAATTTAAATATAAATACAACATACATCTTTATTTTTTTACTGCTCAGGAAGGAACCAAGAAGGGTGAACTATATTTTTTTAAAGATTCTAATTAAACATCAAACGTTATTAGAATAGTAGGGTAAACAATCCAGTAATCGTCCGTACATCCATTACCAATATTTACCATACATACATTCGTTACCGTACTAAAATAATGTTACTAGACTGTTAGTACAAAAAAAAAACAATTCCTGCCATTATTGAACAACATACATACAATTGCTGTTTTAACTGCAGTTAACGTTATACGAGGCGGAGAAACGTCATGCAATCCAACCAGATTATCGGTTGTTTCGTCACACATAAATAGGATTACATACACATAATAAAATAAGGCATTACGTGTGTAACTGTAAGCACGTGTCGTCTTAACTGTTATTGCGGCGAAAATTGGTCTAAATCATCCAAATTAATAGATTTTATAGCTGTGTTGCGTAAAGGCGTGTGGTAATGAATAGTAAGTTCCGGAATCAAGCTGGTTCCTTATCTACTTAATAGTAATAAATATAAGTTAACTAGGTATATATTATAGGAAAAATATGGTTGCTATATTCTTATTCACTAGTTGAGCGTCATTGATTAATTTCAGTATCAAACAGTGTGTAATCCATGTGTCAAAGCTAAACCGTGTCGTAGTCAACGGATGCGTCCGCGCAGCGGCGACAGGCGCCGACGCCGACGCGTCTCATTAGCGAACGCTTCCGATGGGATGCTGCGGCTGACGTAACCGCCACTGTTAGTAGTTACGCTAATTCAGAGTGAGTTCAAAGCAATTCATTTGTATTATTTGGAAGATTTTAAATTGGTGAAAAATATTTTGCCCTCTGGCTTAGGCCTGGCTTCTATAGAGACTTCCAAATTGAGCTCATCTTCTACTCAAAACTAATTTAATTTGAAAGTTGACACTTGAAGATGAGAAATTCAGAATTGAAATTTTTGGCTTGAGCGTGTTTACTGGGTGTGGGCCAAGCTAGTTATTTTTTAATGTTTTTTGATAACGGCAGGGCAATAAGTTTCAAAATAATGTAATAAGTAAGTAGTTTACCCAAGTTCAAGGGTAAAAAAATTTGGGACAATATTATTTGATCCTCTAAAAACTAATTGATCTTTTTTGTATGTGCACTTTTAAAAATAAATGATGTTTTTTATTATATTTTGNAAATACTTTAATAACTTAATACTAATTTAAATATAAATACAACATACATCTTTTTAACTGCTCAGGAATCGAATCAAGAAAGGTGAACTATACATATTTTTTTTAAGATTCTAATTAAACGTCAAACGTTATTAGAATAGTAGGGTAAACAATCCAGTAATCGTCCGTACATCCATTACCAATATTTATACATACATTCGTTACCGTATTAAAATAATGTTACTAGTCTGTTAGTACACTAAAAATTCGATTTCTGCCATTATTGAACAACATATGTACATACAATTGCTGCTTTAACTGCCATTAAGAGTAGGCGCACACTGTTGATTTTTAGTTGGCCGATAGTTGTGCCCCATTTTAATTTGTATGAAGAATCGGCCAAATCAAATCGGCGTAGTGTGCGCACTCCCATACATGCCCATACTGATCAACTGCCCGACTAAACTATCGGCCGATAAAAAATCAACAGTGTGCGCCTACTCTAACGTTATACGAAGCAGAGAAACGTCATGCAATCCAACCAGATTATCGGTTGTTTCGTCATAAATAAATAGGATTACATACATATATATAATAAAATAAGGCATTACGTGTGTAACTGTACGAGTCGTCTTAACTGTTATTGCGGCGAAAATTGGTCTAAATCATCCAAATTAATAGATTTTATAGCCGTGTTGCGTAATTTGGGCGTGAGGTAATGAATAGTAAGTTCCGGAATCAAGCTGGTTACTTATCTACTTAATAGCAATAAAATATGAGTTAACTAGGTAGGTAGTAGGTAGGTAACTATTAAAAGAAAAAATAGACAAGTTTGCAGATTTGATTCGATTGTCAGTCAGTTTTATTTTTATTTTTTTATTTTTTATTTATTTATATTAGGGAAACAAACAATTTTCATATACAGACAAATAATCACACAAAAAATAGGACAGAAATCAGCAAAGTTTCCACAGTTAAAATTAATACAGATTGCAGACTAAAAATTAATTGAATAGTAATAAATTATACATTAATTTCTAAATGTCAAATAAATACAATGTCAATTTTATAAAATGTCAAACAGTTAAATTTAATAAAAATTATAAAATGTCAAAAAGTTAAATATTAATAAAATTATATAAATTAAAAACACAGTAATTATGTAGGTCAAAATTAAAAGCAAGTTATATATTCAAACATTCTCTCAATTGTTTTTTATAAGATGGTAAGGAAGAATTAAAAATGTCAATCGTGTTAAACCTATTATAATATTCCTTACAAGATCTAGGTACAAAACTGTTGCTAGCATAATTAGTCCTAGTGAGAGAAATAGAAAAAAGTTTTGTAGAACGCGAACTCGTCCGAGGGCACCTAAAACTAATATTACTTAACAAAAAAGAGGAGTCAACATGGTTATTTAAAACTTTGTAGAGAAAGACTTGGTCTTTAGATACGATAACCGCCTGTGGTCTAGTGGTAAGACCACCTGCTTTAGACGCAGAGGTCCCGGGTTCGATTCCCAGTGGAGGCAGTATTTTTTGGTCCGGTTTGGTTGGTGATAGGAATGGTAGGGCTTGTTCTAAGTCCGCCTGGCTAGCTACCACCATCTTACCTAAGTCTGTCGCCATAACAACAATGTTAACAGCATTGTTGTGTTCCGGCAGTTAGAGGTAAGATAGCCAGTTCCTCTGTGGTTGAGGATTCCGGGTGAAGCTCGCTTCCACCTTCGGCCTGATCATCACTTACCATCAGGTGAGATGAAGGCCAAGAGCTTCCTCGTTGTGGATAAAAAAAAGATTGCCGATTCTATACAGAAATAGTATTACTTGCTCCAAAGCCACGAAAAGCTTTATTTTAAATTGGACAAGCAATTCATATTTTATTTATCTTTAGCTATCGTCTGCCACCTATCACATAAAAAAAGCTTTTTTTCACATAATGCAATAACGTTCAAAATAATATGGTTGCTATATTCTTATCGACTAGTTGAGCGTTATTGATTAATTTCAATATCAAACAGTGTGTAATCCATGTGTCAAAGCTAAACTGTGTCGCAGTCAACGGATGCGCCCGCGCAGTGGATATCGAACAGTACATAAGCAATGTGCCAAAGCTAACCCGTGTCGCAGTTAATGGATGCGCCCGCGCATCGGCGACAGGCGCCGACGCCGACGCGTCTCATTAGCGTACGCTTCCGATGGGATGCTGCGGCTGACGTAACCGCCACTGTTAGTAGTTACGCTGATTCAGTGTGAGTTCGAAGTAATTCATTTGTAGTATTTGGAAGATTTTAAATTGGTGAAAAATATTAAGCCCTTAGGCTTAGGCTATAGATACTTCCAAATTGAGCTCATCTTCTACTCAAGGACTAATTAAATTTGCAAAGTTGACACTTGAAGATGAGGAATTCAGAATTGAAATTTTTGGCTTGAGCGTGTTTTTTACCGGCTCAATCAAGCTAGTTTTTTTTTAATGTTTTTTGATAACGGCCGGGCAATAAGTTTCAAAATAATGTAATAAGTAAGTAGTTTACCCAAGTTCAAGGGTTAAAAAATTTTGACCACGATGTTTAAGACATTTGATTTCTGTCAGCATATGCAAATACTATAGACAAAGAAGTGTAGAGGTGTAACAGACAGATCGAGTGACAAGTAACACAAATAACTAAACAAAAAGGTTAAATAAAATCAAAGCTCGTCTTGATCCTGGGTGAAGCAAGTGTTGATCAAAGATGTTGATTCCAGATAACCTATTGCAATTGCGAACATTAAACAAACTAGCAAACATGAAACAGCATCGAATGCGAATTTTGAAACAATAGCGATAGGTCAGTAGGATTTCTGCTTACCAGCCCGTACGAAAGGCAAAAGCAGAAGTATGAGCGTAAGACAAGAATAGTGTAAGATATTAAAGTATGGAATCAGTGGTTCGTGGTTTTACATTCCAACATACTAAGTATCCTGTTTCAGGAGGCGTATTATTCCTCCGGTGTTTTTATTCAAAGTAATGAAACGATATTCAGCCCTTTAATTTATTAATTGCATTAGGTATGTAACGTGAGAAAAGACGAAACGGTCAATAAAATCCGATTTCCTTTACAATTGATGAAGGTGAAAGGTTACTGTTCGAAACTTGCTTATGATGGAAACACAACCAGTCATTTCATAACATTTAATTCCCAGCGTGCAGCAAGGAAGCAGGGCGTAGTGGTGTTGAAATTTTTCTCTCAACAATTTTCTGCGCGCGAACGCCGCAAATAAGCTGCGCTTGCGCCACAGTTCACGAGGTACGATCGGCTACAGAATACATGTCGCTGGTGTGATTAATTTAAAACGAACTGATCCTAAACCGGTTTTAATGCTTGTAGGCATATAGAAAATGAAATTATGGGATAAATTGCAAAATGTCAGTATACGAGAAAGTGTATAATAATAACTTCTATTACATCCTAGTCGTATACGTGTTACACGCTAGATATCATATAACAACATGTGTAAGAGCATGGAAGGTGTGTAGAAGATTATTGTAAGAAAATCAAATGGGAAGGAGTGTACGGCAATAATAAATAGTTCCTAATATTAGGGGAATAAGAGTACCTACACACGGAAGCTCGCAGGTGAATCGCCGTGGGTGCGCCGACGCATCGCCCGCCGCTTGCTCAATGCGCCCGCATTCCGCCGGCGCCCGCGAAAGCGAGCGCACGTGCCCAAACAATCGCCTCAAGAAATTCGCGCAAATATAGATGCAACTCACATTACCCGCCAATCATCGCAATTTTATTCTGCATACAAAAACATGCAGCTGTTGAATTAATCATACATTTCAATTGTATACTAATCAACGCAAAAACAATACAAACATTAATTGCTCAGCAATTATTGTAATGATTTGTAGCCATGATACTATCGCTGCGACCTACACAAAGCACTGTAAATAGTTCGATAATTACCACGAATAATTCCTTGAGACAAGTCTGTTAAAATTGAATTCCCCTCGGGCTGGATTAAGGTAAAGCACCCAGTAATTGGCACATGCCATTCGTCGCAATTAGGTGCCCGTCACCGTAGGCTGTTCTTTATTCAAAATTAAACCGTGACATGAATATCGATCGGCCTAGACGTGTATTTTGACGGCTGATACTGAACGGTTACGACATTTCAAATAGCCGAAAGGTTTTAAAAATTCCTTGTATGCTGTAAAATTGCGTTATAGTGATAAATTACTGTAATCGTCCCGGGACTTGCGCGCGCTGATGCTCGGAGCGGTTGCAAAGAATCGAATTGTGGACCCAGTGGGTGCGTGGCATTTACAAGTGTTGCAAAAACGAAGACACTCATTACCTGACGGCAACATGGCACAGTGTTTCAAGTTAATTGGCTAGACTAATGTGGAATAATGGCCGCTTCTCGGCGATATTCGCAAGTACGTCGGTGACGGGTCACTCGCACTGGTAATCGAGTCAACTTGTACGGTTTTAATCCAATACTGGACTGGGGCTTCATTCCGACTGACGCATGCATCGGTTTAAAGCCAGAGCATTTGCAAACTTAATCACGCTTAAATCCTTTCAAAGTGCCTACTTATCCTTAATGCTTGCTGTCGTCTTAATGAGCCCAGCGAGTTTTCAAATCCGAATATATTCGCGAAATAAAATAATTTTAGATTTTAATAAGCCACGGTTTCCGTTCTGCGAAGTTTAGAATTTGTTAACTACCGGCCATAAATTGTGTTGCAAAGATCTGTTAGACGTTCGCCAACATTGTTGAGTTTTAAGTGATCCATTCATGCGACGTGAACACTTGGAGTCGACACGGACGTTAGTTTCGTAACTGGACATAAATCTCATATGTAAGAATGAACGTCAATTCTGCGGTGTGCAACGGGTATTGAAGGATTTCGAGAAATATTACGGGGATCTGTCACGAAATATATTTCCTATTAATACCGCGATAAATAATAAGCTGGTGCAATTGAAGGCTGAAGTCGCACCCACACTATTCTTGTTTTACTTGCGGTTCCGCGTTTCTCATTAGCTCTCACATTAATTTATGAGCGAGTTTGCATATGCAACTACCCGGTGACGTAGCATCGCGGAAGACAAGCTAACTGGGTATGTAGGAGGTATTTTTGCATCGTCATGTATATTTAGCGGGCATTAGTTGGTGTTTAGTTATGCGCAAGTAGGCATTCTAAGGAGGTTTATGTCCAAGCGATATTTAAAGATTTATAAGCGAATAAATTATACATCAGAGATTAAATTAAATATGAATCGTAAGGAGTACAGTGTATCTAATCTCAGTCAATTTATCAAAACATTGTGATTACAAGCGGGTTAGTCATTGAATAAGGTCAATGTGTTTTTACATTAACATTCATTATCGAGCATATCTCGTACATTTAATTATACAGCTTTATCAGAATAAGTAGCTGAGTGTTAATTATGTGCGGCTGAAACTGGGTAATGCCTAGGGCATGTAATATCGGAAGGTTTTCAATTCCGATATTGGATTCCGATATTAGATCTCAATATCGGAATTCCGATATTAATATCGGAATTGAGTTTATGTGTTATACATTTTATTGCATTTTGGTAACTGATAATGGGCCAATTATGGAAATGGACTAGCAAAGAATTTAAGTGTTTTTGTAAAACAGGTATCAAACAAACTTTTACTCCTTCAACCAATACTGGCGGAACGATTTGACATGTTACAAAAATATTAGACAGTGGTAAAAAACTTGAATATGCTTGTAATTTGTTCCTTTTTGATTCTCGATGTACAACTCACAAAACCACGGGGCGTCATCATCATCATCATTTCAACCATAGGACGTCCACTGCTGAACATAGGCCTCCCCCAATAATTTCCACAATCAAAATCAAAAATATTTATTAAGTTTAGACCACAAGTGGCACTTATGAACGTCAAAATGTAGTAAAAAATAAAAAAGAAAAGGTAGCCCTTATGGGGCACTTTACATGTCTCCTTATCTTTTGGGCCCTACCAGCGCTTCGAGACAAACATATGGCAAGTGCTGAGAAGAAACGCCGGAACAAACTCAAACATGGCCGGTTGGTGGCGGCCTGCATCCAGCGCCTTCCTGCTACCTTTANTCATGGTACCTACCATGGTCCTATACTACGACCTACTAGAACCATAGTGTATCAGCGACATCTAACAACCGAACTTTCCTCTGCGTTATAGCAAACATCTGCAGCATAAAGCAGCTTGCTTGCTATTATCAAGCCCGCATTGTCTGATAACGCAAAAACCGGTGACAATCGACAACAAAATGCAAATTTAAAGTGAAAGCAAAGCTGTTTAGAGATGGGACTAATATTTCACCGGTATCGAGTAATACATGACGTTAGCAGTGAATGTAAATTACAGAGTTCAAGTTAGTCAATTTAATGCTAGAACAAATACTCGTAATGTTACTATAAATATAAACTAACGAATACCTTATACATTTTGTCCATAGTCCTATTAACATTGATAACAGGATGACACCGTAATATCTTCTACTTTTTTCATTAATATCAGGATTGAAATGGTACTCAAAATAATAGATTCAGAGCGGTAAAGGTTTCTCTATCATAATTCTTCAAAAATATTCTCGAAATTTATTTGTTAAGACATTATCGATATGCCAAAATCGACACACCCACATCCCTAGCATTTCATGTTCATAGTATAATTACCTGTGTATGCGCACTAAAACGACCAACAATCGCTATTTATGAACCATTGTGATAGTTTCACACTATTTTTAATAATTTAAAGCCGTCTGGATCGGAGCTTTTCAAGTTTTTATAACTTCAGTTGAGTGAAAGTGAATTTTTACAAGAAGTGGTGTTTACACGCGATTCACGATGTTGATAGAGATAGAGGTTTCCGAGAACACTCGTGGTATATGAGAAACAAGTCTAGTGGAGTTTTTAGACATAGTAATGATTAAATTTGATGATAGAAGCAGGCTATATTTTGGAAGAGAAGAGAAGAGGTGCAACAACATGGTGGCTATTTATTTGGATTCTTTTCACACACATAGATGAAGCAATGAAACATTGTTTGGAGAAGAAGGTTGCACTTATTGTCGCAATCTTGAAAAAAAAACTATGGGGATCCTATCATTTGAGAAACGCTACGAAAATTAATATATGTTTTTTGGAAGAAGTGAAGACAATTTTGTGAAGAAGTGAAGTGCCCCCACTAGGTGGACCGACGATTTGGTGAAAGTCCCTGGAAAAATCTGGATGCAGGCAGCGCAGGCCAGTCGTGGAAATTCTTGGAGGAGAGGCCTTTGTCCAGCTGTGAACGTCACTTCGATGAAACGAACGAAGGAACGAAGACAATTAGACTAATTCAAATTATTACGACCTTGTTTGTGGTCATTGGACGTGTTTTAAAAGTTTTTGTGGAAAAGTGAAAACTACGCGGGAAATTCCATGGCAGAAGCTAGTTCGTAATAACGAGTATTATACGATTTCCCCATCGGTCAATCCATCTGGTTATGTGACACGTCCATCTTCTTTTGATCGTCAGTTACATAAGGAGAATCCACGCCTAGGCCCAAATAAGTCCAGTGATACTTGCGCAAACGCACGTCCAATATTTATGTGCTATGTCCAAATAGGTGACATTATCGATAGTACACGTAACAAGTAACAATACATAGATAAGTGAGAACGGTTATGTAGTGAAATGGCATAATGGATTATGATAATGGTTGATTTTATGTATCTTCTACTTACTGGCCCTTTAAAACTTAATGTCACAATGATAAGGTTTTTTAATTAGTGAATAAGTATTTGGCCATTATGTATTTTACAAAATAGGGATGTTTATGGATCTGGCTGGATACTATTTATCGATGTTTTACCCGATTGCGCCAGACGGAAGGTTATGTTTTTGTCATAGATATTGTGAATAATTCTTAGCTCTATAAAAAATATAGATCTTCAAAACTTACTTAACTTATTCTGTATTCAATACCTAATTCATTTTATTCACAGAATGCATCAAGTTACAATACACCCAACATGAACATCAATGAAGATGGTAACAGTTGATTATTCCGTTCATTGAAGATACTTCTTTGTAGCCATTGTAATTATTATGTAAGCCGAGCGCCGTCCGGTCACTTGATAGCCGTTTGTCATCTGATATTTTGAATACTAAAGTTTTATTTGCAGTAGCAGCTTTATGTCCAGACATGTCACACTAACTGCCACTGATGATGAGATTAAGTTTAATTATGACAATTATTTCATAATTAAATTGCTGGGAAAGGTTTCACGTTTCATTAATCTGATAAGAATTAAAGATTATTTTATAGCTATTTTAGACTTATCATAACTTTGTACGGACGACAGTTGATGTGCTGTCGAAACTTTAGTATTAAAAAGTAAACACTGTGGCATGTTTTTTTATTGTTAGGAAAACAAACAGCATTTTTTTTTACTACATGTATGTAGTTTTAATAGGGGTGATATTGTAAGTATACATCATCATCATCATCATCATCANCGAGTCTCCCAACAGGTAGGCCTTGGACATGGACAAAACGAAGCTTATGACCATGTTCCGCCCTACCTATTTTCGGTTGGGAGCCTGATTTTCGAAATTGTTGACAAGTATGTCAACCTCGGATAAACGATTCAGCTAAGTAGATTCAATTTCGAGAAAGCGGTAAATCGTCAAATCCTACTCGGCTGAGCCGCGTTCGGAAAACTACACAACATCTTTTCGTCCAAAATACCTCAGTGCTTAAAGACGAAAGTCTTCAAACAATGTGTGTTACCAGTGATAATATACGGCTCGGAAACGTGGCCTCTCAAAGTTGCACAGCGTGCTATGAAGAGGTCTGTGCTTGGTGTTTCTTTACGAGTTCGAATCAGAAATGAGAAGCCCTGTTTACGAACTAAAGTCGCTGACATAGCCCGACGGACTAGCAAGCTGAAGTGGCAATGGGCAGGGCACATAGTACGCAGAACTGACGGGCCATAGTCTAATTTTATTCACGTTTGGAAGGGAGTTGCGATGTCGTTTTTCATTGCTAATACAAAGTACGGCAAGTGCTAAAATTGTTTTAGAACATTTTATGGTTAATAATTATTTGCTGTGGGACAAAAAGTGATGTTGAGAGACACGAGAAAATCATTAGTCTTTGCCAATCATGTACTTTGAGCTTTGTAGCAGGTTCTGGCGCGTTTAAACGCTTTGTTTAAAGTCTCAATTAAAACCTTTATCTGATTCCGATATTACGATATTGGGTCGCTCAATATCGGAATTGTAATATCGGATCTCGTCTTCCGAGATTCCGATATTACGAGATTCCGAGATTCCGATATTCATGCCCTAGTAATGCCTGACTGCAATTAATTCTGACTTTCCCTTCAAAAAGGCATGGCAGTGTAAGTTTTACGACTTCCCTTCTCTATTTTAGTGGCAGGCAACTAGCATTGCAAATCTGCAGTTCTATTCACATGATAACGAGGTGCGAATGGCTGGAATATATTAGAACGTGTCGAAGTTGATATGTGTGCCCTAGTGTCCCATCCGGGTGCAGTGGTCAAAGTCCCCTTTACCTCGGTCTTGCGAGCTTGGGCAGATGATTCGGACGTTGTTTACTTTGCAATAGCGCTAATGATGTAGAAAGCTGTTTAATGAGCTGATTGCAAATGCAGAAAAGCGGTATGTTTGAAGTGCAAAATTGTATATGATATATCAAGAGATGATTGGTGTCTCTTTGAACACACAACCCGTTATACTACTAGATGCTAAATGGATGTACCTGTCTATAATGAAATGATACTTAAAGCAACTTTAGCAAGAAACAGTGCCAATGCACGATCAATTCGCATCCTTAAAAAAACTCTAGGCTAGACTTATAAAGGAAAAAGCGAAGACACTGCAATAATTTACAAAACAATGTGACGTCGAATCCTTTCCTTATTCCATCACGTACGCGCGTTCCCCATAAAAAGTAACTCTAAATTAACGCCATAAGCTGATGACTCCGTAAGGCCAGGGAAAGCTCCTAGTCTTCCTGGCCCATTGTTCCTGGTAGTCAAGTTCCAGTTTTTGCGACCTACCCGACGTTTACCGGAGCCTTATACGTAGTATAAAAATTCATGTCCGCACATATGAATCTGTTAAATCATATGTGCGGACATGAATTTTTTTTTTAACCTCTTAAATTTGGCAACAGGATAAGACGCGTGAAAACCCCGGATTTTGGAGCACAGAATCCGGACATGTCAAAAGTCGACATGCCGACATGATTCTTTTGAAATAAAGCCGCCGACACCAAGCCGTCCGAGCTGTCACTGTCAGCGGACTTGATGTGTGGAGTTCATAAAGACTTGAAATTTTTAAACCCCGCCTGGACGCTCCTCGGACGCCCTCTATACTAGGACAAATCCAGGGAAACCCAGACGGATGGCAACACTAGCTGCGATGCGATTGTATGCATATTTATGAGTTCCGAATGAAAAATGTGGAAGATTTGATACTGATAGTGAGGTGCCGATGAAATCGATTGTTGTCGTACCGGTTCTGGACGTGTGAGGAGCTCTGTAAGGGTATGTTTGTTTTTATAAGCAGCTGAAGATGTCGAAAGAAATCTGGCATGGAAGGTTGAGTAATCTGTTTATGACAATAGTTGAAAAGGCGCATCTAACACTTTTTTCGGAAACTCAAGGAAGTTTCCGAAAAAAGTGTTCGGAGTTAAACTCAAGGACAGCTAAGAATTAGGTACATAATATGTATTTATAAATGATTTGAACCTTTTTTTATCTCTGTTTTGATTTGGTGTTAGATACGCCCTTTCAACTATCGGGGGCAGAATTTTATTATAAAGTTTACTTTCTGTGTCAAGTTGTTTTTTACTTGAGTTTGGAGAACTTTTGTTTTACAAGAGCTCTACATTAGTTTCTGAGTTACACATTCCTCATCAAAACAGATGGTTCATTAACATGCTGTGTACCTTCAGAAAGTAGCACAAACACAACATAACACTAACATTGCTCTAATGATACTGTTGACTAGTGTTAAATAAGTATCTACGGAAATAAACACGAGAGCTGCAATAAAATAAAACTATCTCCAGCTAGATNCGCAAGAACGCGGATAATTGACATTTACAGCTATTCATAGTAATTTAACCAACAAATTCGTTCCCTTTCAGCGCCTGACCGTAAAATGTCGGACTGTTGTGCGCAACACTTAATGCAACATTGTGCACAATATTGAAAGTACATGCGACTTTATTACTAAAGCCCTTGCGATGTTAGAGCTCTTGCACACGCTATGCCCTGATATTCCATTCAACTGTAGGTACTTTCCATGTCACATGTAAATATCTAACAAAATATGAGTAGTTGTTCCTGTCTAGCTAGGTATCATCATCATCATTTCAGCCATAGGCCGTCCACTGCTGAACATAGGCCTCCCCCAAAGATTTCCATGTTGATCTTTCTAGGTATTAATTACAAAAAAAAGTTATGTTTATATCCGTTGTCTGGTACACAAATTATTTTTTTTGCTTAAAATGTAACTAGATGGCGCGCATGTTTTTTTCAAGATGTAGTTCAAGATCTATACCTTCTATTAATTCCAAATATAGTTGCTACAAGTGTATCTACCCTCTTAGTTGTTAAAACGTGGACTTCGACATGCCACTGAGGATTTCCACTAACGAGTCAATTACAGGGCGTGTTACCCTACTTGGAGCATGAGGGTAAACGATCCGATGGATTTATACGCAGGAGAAAACGTTAGACGAAATTGATTTTGAGCGGTTTTACCCTAGCGCGTGAATAGAGCGTTTATGCGGACGATAATAGGGAATGTTACCTTATTTAAAGATAGCCCATTTTGTGCACTGAGCGTAGTAGAGTTGCTACAGGGCAGTCATCTAGATAGTTTCATCCACGAAGACGCGCCCACCAATTTTTGGTCGAGGGAAGCGCGGGGTACGAACAGTTTGATCCGAGCAATCCGAGCGTCATTATTGTAGGGTGCGTGTGCAGTCATGGATAATTTAGCGTGTACCGATAACACTCTAACATTAGCGGAAGAAAGGTGGGGCGCGTCTTCGTGGATAAAACGATCTTTAAACATATAATAAATTAAAATGTACTTACGTGTTCGTCCAACGAATATGTCAGTTCGCCGTCGTCGTATAAAACGAACCACCTCCGCTGCCATCTCTGAAACAACAAAAAAATAATTTCAGTATAAAATATTTTCATGCGTGCGTGCGAAGATAAATTATAGAAATACTCGTAGGTACGAGATGAAATTATTTATGAATTTATCATTCGTTTCTTTTGTAACCATATCAGAGGAGGTTAAGTTTTTCAGCCAATAATTTAATATTTCTGTAAATAATTTACGAGTGTATGTATGTTTGTAGGTGAGAACAATTATTACCTACTTAATGAAACAACAAAATCTTGATCTCTAAAATTACTGAAGTGTCAAATCAATTTTACTACAAACTGCGGCTTAACAAATACAAATCGTAAATGCAAATCAGCCTGAAGTTAATTTAATTAATATCTAACCGCTGGATCGAGCGTAATTACGATATTATGCCTTCTGTGCTCATTAACAAAGCGGTGACCCGCCATCAATTAGAGGCGTCGTTAGCGGGAGACAATGCTTAGGCTAATTTTAATTAATAAAGCTTTACGACTGTGCTGTATCTGTGATGGTAACAACTGTAGATAACACGCTGTTCTAAGTATGAATTTGAATCCATTTACATTTGATTTAACGTCTAAACACCACACCAAAATGGTATACTAGGCATGTAAGAATAGTAGAAAATGTCAGATGTCCAGTTGCTCTTGCTACACTCCAGGGTAGTGGTAAAAATAGAGAATTCATCTATGGGTTTGTATTGTCTGTTTTTACCACTACCCTGCAATTTAAGAACATGCTTTATTGCACGTTCTATCTAGGTAGAGAAGGCGGAAGAAACGCCACTCTACATATAGTATGGGAAGCGAATTGTAACAAATCGGCAATCACCATTAACAGCAATCATAGACAATTTTGTTTCTTTTTCATAAAAAATAATGCGAATATCAGCATAGTGTTGTTAAAACAATAATTCATTTTCTCAACGACTAATATGCCCAGGTTTAGTACAGCATCATTGTCCAAACAAAACGCAACATTCGACAGTATTGTGTGAAAATAACAAGACAAACCGATCCGCTACTCCATTCAGAAACCTTACGTGGTACAGAGAAATCTAGTTACAGACAAGGCCGCTCGCTTCAGACAATGGTACGACATAATCGTGTGTTCACACATTGGTATCGCTTGTGCCTTAGACGTAGAGCTCCAAGCTTTGGAATTAACCTGGATATTGCAGACACAATTTCAGGCTTGTTTTATACTTTTTCAATTCAAGGATAACATAGCCAGAATTGTTGTTTTTTCTAACGCGAGATCTATCAAAATTTGGGGCAAATAAATATTTTTTCTTTGTTTCAAAATGTCGTAACATCGGACCATTTTTTTACTTAATCTAAAATGCTGAATTGGAATTCATTTATAATAAGCAACAGGTAAGTAGTAAAGTTAAATCGTACAAATCCTGCTGCTATAACACCAGTGATATGAGGCGATACAAGAAAAATTTAAATATACGTAATAAACTGAACTGAAAACCTTTCCTTTTTAAAGAATGTCTAGACCGGACAGTCTGAACGAATAAAAATATTACGTTATTTATAACTTTTAAAAGTAAAAGCAATTTATCAGGTACATGAATAATTGCGCGGATATGCAAGAGGCTTGCACCTATTACAAGTTGATAATTGTGTTTCCTGCAATAAAAGGCAGAATTTCTTGCGTCTCTTCTTCCCTTAACCAGACGAGATGTTGTCCCGGGGCGGTGGCAGGAACCTATATTTAGGTCGTGCGTTAATGCCCGGAAGAAGGAATCGATACATGAAATAATGAATTCTATGAATATGAATATTTCGCGCTGAGGAAAGCCTTCATCTTGATGCTGCAGTATCTGATACCGGATACACATTTTAAGGGCGTGTTTAATGGTGATTCTACAACATTCCAGGTTAATCAGTTTAAGCTAAAGACTTATAATCTAAAATTTAATGATTTTGTACTACAGAGAGCACTTTTATCCGATCGGTCCGATCGAGATCAAATGTCTTCGATGGCTTATAAAGTCTGACACCAGGGTGAAAGATTTTTTAAACTGCTGAGACAATCCACATAACAAAAACTAGACAATGAAATACCAAAAAAACCCAATAAATCTTGCCCTACATAAAGCACACGCTCGATAGAAGACTACTGCAATGTACCTCAGCTAAACAACAATTATCCAGCCCTATATAGTGTCCTAGATAAAGAACAATTGCATCTATCGCCACGACCCAGTATCACCTAATAGGTTAATTGTGCCCACTAATTGTGGTGTAGGTGCCGGGAACGAGCCGATACTATCGTGTTTTGCATCCAGTCCAGGACTTACGTATTCTAGCTCTAAGCAACTTATTCGAAAACAAGTTCACCATTAGAAAAACCTGTCGGGGCATGGAAAAAGTGGTCTACATCGAAGGGGTTGTTGCACTGCATAAGTAATTTTTAATTGCAAATTGCAGCCATTGAGAAATTAAGACTTTTTTAGCGAGACTTGCTTTTGCTTATCAGAATTCTTGTAGTAAACAGGATGCCAGAAAATCTTTATCTTTCTGTGGTATGTGTTGCTACATTTCAAGCCGATTTTTTTATGAAACTTCAGCGAATACCTTACAACTAGGTACTGAATTTTTAACAACCAAATGCGTAATAATTGTCTCTAGCTGTAACGTCTGGTCTGTTCTAAGATGGTTGAGTTAATATTATTCGGAAATACGAAATATAATATATTCGGTATGAATTGTAATTACAAGATACCGTAATCTAATTAACCCAGTAAAGGTTAAAGTGACGTTTACAAAACCGAGTTAAAGCTGACGATAACGATCGGAGTCAAGACTTAACACATAAGGCACATGAAATAATTGGATATGCAAATCGAATAATATAATGTGACATTAAAAAGGGTTAGCACCGTTAAATGTCGCGTTGTATCGTTTGCATCGACATAATTAGTGTTTAGGCAGAGACAAATTGTACAATAGACTCCAAAACGATGAAAATTGTACTAGAATAAGTAATTAAAAACCTGGCTCCCACCAAAAAAGTGTCGTGAAGAGATGCTGGCAGGGTAAAATGGTGAGTTTTGGGGCAGTCCTACGTCCAGTAGTTGTCTAATATAGGCTGATGATGGTAATGATAATATGGTCCCACCACATTCTAGTGTAGTCAGGATCAACAGCTTAATCACTAAAAAGTCCATCCAGGAAAGGCTACGAGAAATTCAGGAAAAAGTTTAGCTGAAGAAGTTAATCAGTAGCACAGGGGACTTGGAGAACGAGATTTAATGAGGTGTTAACTTTAAATTGAAGTCAAATTATGAATTCCAATCAAAATGGTGAAAATTCTCTAGGCAGCATACATCGAAGTGCTCAAAACTCTTATTAGGTACGCACCGCGCAAATTTTCCAGTGCTTCACAATTTTATCAACACTAGATCTATGATTATACACGGTGGAGTTGAAAAGGGGAGGCTACGGTGTCTACAGAACTAACTTGTCTACAAATCGGGTAAATGCGCCACTCCTGGGCCGGGCCAGATCGCGTGATATCGCGCCAAACGTGGCAGTACGTGACAACTACCAGCACGATTGAGTGGTACGACAATTGGGTAAGTCACCATTAAGTTTGCGCTTATGGTAAACACCCATTGGGTTGGGTTTACATGATGTTATTAAAACAATATTTTGTGAGATCCGAATTTAATGTTACGACGTTGCATGGTGTAGAATATGTTTACTGAGCTTCGTAAGATATTTACTGAGTTCCTAAGAATTATTTTCGAGTGAGCAGGCCTCCTACTAGGTGGACTGACGATCTGGTAAAGGTCGCGGGAAGAGCCTGGATGCGGGCAGCGCAGGACCGTTCATTGTGGAAATCCTTGGGGAGGCCTTTGTCCAGCAGTGGACGTCATTTGACTGAAACGAACGAACGAACGAGCAATAGAAGAAGCACTTTTCCCAATAAAACCTAACTCACGTAAAGTTAGGAAATAAGCATACGCAATATCGTACATAATTAGTACAGTAAATCAATTAGCAACCACTTATTCGACAAGGCACACGCGAAAATTAACGGCCATAATCACTTAATTTCAAATTTCGAAATGCGCAAGAGCACGACTACCGTGAGAAAGAAAACAGTACGATCTATTAATTGCCGAGGATAGCCGACATCAGCCGAAAAGTGGCGATCGCTAGAGGCTGCGTTTTGCAAGCTACCGTGTGAATATGTTTGCTTTACTCCCATTCGCCTATTCATGCGAGTTAAGAGTTTCAACAATGAGCCGATTTCCGAGATCATTATTCTTAGAGCGATTTTTTCTCTCTAATTATTCACTAAAACTTTTAAAAAGAGTTTGAAGCCTTTCGCTGCTGGCCGTGCGACTGCATTAGCCACTAGATGCGCTGAAATAGAATTTCTTCGATATTGATAAGCCAGTCAAATATTAAATTGTAATTTTGGCGTAGGTTATGGTACGTAACTAAAACTTTCATAATTTCAGAAAATATAAAATTAAAAAGCACATAAGTTGCCAGTTTGGTGAGTACATTGCTGGCTTAAATCGACTTGATTGTCCGAAAAGAGATAGGCTGTTTTAGAGGGCACGTTGCCGTCGGTCCGATCAAATCACGTTAGACGCCTATGGCAGCAAAGTCCGACGCCAGGGTTGTGACCTTACTTGTCATAATCTACACCAGAGACTAAAGAATTGTTGTTGATTCCCGATTTAGAAAAGGCTCGATGGCCTGGAATGCAAAACAGATAGAATATTCCATAGAAATATTAGCATCTACCGAGACCGAGATGATCAATTTCAAAAGGCCCATCCCTTTAAGCCTCGCGGAACCCGATTGGAGCGGATAAAATAACATTATTTAACGCAATGTATCATCTTGTTCTGGACTAAAGCGAAGCGCAATTCCTTACAAAGATAAATTATGATAGACCTGGAATTTCTCATCGCTATCAACGGGCTCGGAAGCCGGCATAACACGGGTACCGTCAATAACTAATGTCCAGTTAAATGCTTCGTTAAAGATTAGTTAAGCGCAGAACCGTTTGATTGGCGATTATTGCCTACCGTAGAAGTAAATGGTGATGTTATGAATACTTGAATATTCGAAAGATAAAAGATGGAGAAAAGGGATAGTCACAAATTAAGATGAATGGTGCCGAAACGACATTGGGAAACATAATTTGGTTTTCAACAAACCACCGGTTTTTTAATTAAGAACTGGTACTCGGGAGATTTTGCTTTGTGATTCTAATCATCACCAGTGGACTGCTATTGGGAGAAATGATGAAGGTGATGATGATGGCCTTAAGATGGAAGACATCACCTGAGTACAAGAAAAACCAACTCAGGAATAAAGTAATGAAGAAAAAGAAGAATTTATATTAAAACTTTATATTCATTTAACATGCACACTGGATGCATGAATGTAGCTCAACCCCGATGGAACAGTTCGATCAATTGTGCCACACATTTCTGTTCCACACAAACACAGATTTCTATAACCGGATCTATCCAGTTAACTCTAGCTCTTGTCCTGGACGTGATTATTATAATCAGCGTACCGTTCGCATAATGAATGTCAGTGTAATTTCATTGTTTCATCTCGTTTATAAGCAAATGTATGCGCGATTTTAGATTAGTGCGGAGGCCTTCGCCCACAGCTAGGTTTGACATTCGCGGGATCACACTTGCGTTTAGTTGTTCAATTCAATTACTGTGTGTCGAAACAAGTTCATACAATGACTAATCAGTAAAACAAAGCTCTACTAGTATTAAAAAACAAACTTTTTCTTATGCAGGTAAATATTGCATCACCGCGCAAAATTGGATATGACAATTACTTTCATTGACAAACAGAATCTAGATCAATATTATGACGATTTTGTATTCTGTTATCTTTTCGAAATAACCTGAACCAAATTCAATTGTCTTTACGGTCACTAAATTCTTCCCAGCACTGACCTTTTTTTTTTTTTGCGTCAGGAAAATGTATTGAAATGCATACCCACCGGTCCGGGGGTTCCGGTGGGTTATGTGGGGCTCTCCCTGCCAGAAGGGCAGGGCCTACCCACTAAAAACCTGACGGGTCCCTCGGGTGGCGCTTAGTGGAGTAGCACGTAAGGCGCCGTTAAGTCGTTCACGTGCGTACCCTCACGCTTTGGCCGCAGCCTCACTCAAACTGTCGCCCTTAGAAGGGCCCTACGTCAACTGCCCAAAGCAGCGATAGGGTAGTTACACTGTTAGCGTAATAGTGCCGCACACCTGCCAGTCTGGATGCAGAAAAATATTTTTTTTTTAATTAATATTTTTTTAATTAACATGTCGATGTAGCAAACCGCAGACGACAAAACAAGTGTGATCCCATCGCAATATGACGGCGTATGAGGTGGCGAATGGAATAATCAAATGATAGAGTAACAACCGCGACACGAATACACAATGCATATCGGAGTTATCGAGTATCTTGCGTGGATGCGGAATAATAAGTGAGGACGTGACTGGTGGGATCGTAAATACGTTAAATGGCTAGTTTAAAGTTAATTTATACCGCAATGATGTACGGTGAATTAAAAATAAAACGCTGAAAGTTAAAGCAAATAGTACCTACCTACTTAATCTTTACCTTCAATACAATACAATTAACGTTTTATCGAAGTCCTTTGTTTAGAGATCCGCTTGTTTTTAACTTTAAAGAGATGCTCTGTGATAAATATTATTATGGAAATTATAAATATTACACCTTAAGATCATATTGCGTGCGATAGCCGACCGGCTAGATTGCCCGTTAGTAGCTCTAGTCAAACGTACCAAATCCTTGTCAGAAATGAAGTAACTAACCTAGAATAAGTTATAGTTACTAACAAATTGGACCTAGGCCTTGGATAAAGATATTTTTTATTTGGTTTCTTGCTGCTCCAACTCCTGTGTAACCTGTATGTTATTTTACAGCTCGTGTTATAAAAAACTTTTGTTAATAATGTGGTACTACAAAACCAACTCAAATTGGACATACACGTCCACACACGGGCGGCCGTCATCGCCAATTTGCCACATACAAACGTCAATGCGCTGCGCCCGCGCACCGTGATGCTATCGCATACAAGTTCATTGGGGAGTGTCGTTCGAAAGTAGTTCGATTAACTAAGGCTGGAGGTACAGACGTGTGCGAAAAGGTTGGTGAAATAAGGGAAAATAATAAGATATAGAGCAGTTACGATAATATTTATGCACGGTGGAGCGATACGTACGGTACCACATATCAAGCTAAAACGGTAACAATTAATAATAAATAACGATTCCTGTGCGATTTTGCAACAAACGTGTTTTGAGCTTTGGGAGCTTTTTGCAGTGAACTTGATTGAATGACACACATTATTTAGGTTTCAAGTTTAAACTGTAGACTTGTTTGACATTAAGATGACATGCAAAGTTTTTAAAAAAATACGTGACTCCCAGTTTGACCGCTTGTAATTCTTTTAAATTAATTATTTTGTTCATAATGCAATTTTGTATGCCTATAAGTGTCTGTCTGTATATTTTACCATGCCCATAAATGTAATCCAAAGTATCTTTCCTTTAAGTATACGCCGACAAGACCATAAACCAAATATTTCGTATCGCGATTTAGGTTTTCATATTTGCTGCTCGTTACCTCTGGGACAATCGTCGACAATCGGCTGAGTTACCCTATGGGGAAAGTCGGTCGCGACTAATGGGTCCCCGGCCGGCCGCCCGATACAACACCCAGATAAGATTGCCATTATCTACTGGATAGCGAGCTGGAATGTGTAATGTACAACTTGTTACAGACTTACGGAAATGTGGGCCAAGGGATATCGGTGACTAATCTCGATTCGTACATCTCTATCCTCTAATTTTGACTATGATTGGTCACGACGGTAATTGGGGGAAGTACCCTATTAGTGACGTCAGTATGTATGGTATCGGTACTTGAGTCATCTGTCAGTCATCATGATTACTTCCTCATAGGAAAGCGGCTCGCTTAACACGGCTTATCATGATTATTAATTAATTATTCTCCAATATCGTATTGCGAATTCCGCGCGCTCACATTCTTCGAACGTTCGAATCGGTCGGCGCATGCGTGTCGGCCGACCAATCACGCGACTTCGCGCCGATCCGGACATTTATGATTACCACAGATTATGCGAGCGAATTCTTTTTACTAGCCCGACTCACGGCATCGAATACAAGCTATTTAGCCACTTCCGCCGATATCGTTTAATACTTTTTTATTCTATTTAAAAATAAACACGTGCACCAATTAGCAGCCATGATTATGATATTTTATACGCTCGATCTTATTGGGCCATCTGTAAGAGAATAAAATAAATTAACTTTAATGATTAAAGTTTTGTTGTTATTGTTTTATGGCGGTCGTAAACGATGCCGTTTCTAAGGGATCATAGTTAAAAGCCCATTTAAAGAAGTTATGTGATGGAGTGAAAAAAAAAACCAACGTAAAAGAGACAGGCCCATATCTTTTTGTTTTTAATTAAGGGCCACAGACTTCGTGTGTATTTCTAAACCTTTTTAAAACCCAAAGTGGCCAAAAAGTTCACAAGTTGCGAACTTTTTGGCCACTTTGGGTATCACGAACTATTTAACGTTGACTGTAAAATACACCTAGTATTTCTCAAATGGAACAGAACCTACACTACGACCTAGTAAGAACCGTAGTGTATCAGCGACATCTAACAACCGAACTTTCCTCTGCGTTATAGCAAACATCTGCAGCCATAAAGCAGCTTGCTTGCTATTATCAAGCCCGCATTGTCTGATAACGCAAAAACCGGTGACAATCGACAACAAAATGCAAATTTAAAGTGAAAGCAAAGCTGTTTAGAGATGGGACTAATGTTTCATCGGCATCGAGTAAGAAAGACATGATAACGTTAACAGTGAATGTAAATTACAGAGTTCAAGTGTCAATTTAATGCTAGAAAAAATACTCGTAATATTACCGTAATTATAAACTAAAAAACGGATACCTGATACATACACATCAATCATAATTCTTAAAAAAAAAATCCGAAAATTTGATAAGATACTTTATCGATATGCCAAAATCGACACACCCACATCCCTAGCATTTCATGTTCATAGTATAATTACCTGTGTATGAGCACTAAAACGACCAACAATCGCTATTTATGAACCATTGTGATAGTTTCACACTATTTTTAATAATTTAAAGCCGTCTAAATGGGAGCTTTTCAAGTTTTTATAACTTCAGTTGAGTGAAAGTGAATTTTTACAAGAAGTGGTGTTTACACGCGATTCACGATGTTGATAGAGATAGAGGTTTCCGAGAACACTCGTGGTATATGAGAAACAAGTCTAGTGGAGTGTTTATAAATTAATCATTGCTATATATATAGCAATGATTAATTTTGATGAAAGAAGCAGGCTATATCTTGGAAATTACGAGTTTGTAGAAGAGGTGCAACAACATGAAGATAATTATTTACGTGTTATGTTTCAGACTAAAACAGATGATTCAATTGAATTGAATTAATGGAAACAGATATTGGATAAAAAGGCTGCTGTTAATGTCGCAACTTTGAAACGAAAATAGAAAATTAAACTTGGCAGAGAAACCTACCATTTAAGAAAGCTATGAAAATTCATATTTATTGTTTTTGGAAGAAGTGAACACAATTTTAGAGTAATTTAGAATATGACCATGTTTGTGATCACGAGACAAGAGTTTTTGAGGCGGAGTGAAATCTACAAGGGAAAATCCATAGCAGAAGCTAGTTCTTAATAACGAGAATTATACGATTTCCCCATCGGTCAATCCATGCCATCTGTTATGTGACACGTCCATCTTCTTTTGATCGTCAGTTACATAAGGAGAATCCACGCCTAGGCCCAAATAAGTCCAGTGATACTTGCGCAAACGCACGTCCAATATTTATGTGCTATGTCCAAATAGGTGACATTATCGGTAGTATACACGTAACATAGATAAGTGAGAACGGTTATGTAGTGAAATGGCATAATGGATTATGATAATGGTTGATGTTCTTCTACTTACTGGCCCTTTAAAACTTGATTACACAATGATAAGGTTTTTCAATAGTGGATATTTTGGCCATTATTTTACAAAATAGGGAGGTAGGTACTACATGGATATGGATACCATTTATCGATGTTTTTAACCGATTGCGCCAGACGGAAGGTTGTGTTTTTGTCATAGATATTGTAATTAATAAACAATTTTTAATTAATAAAATAAGAATCGATTATTCTTAACTCAATGAAAAGTACAGATCTTCAGACTTAACTTACACTGTTAACTTCATTTTATTCAGAGTGTGCATCAAGTTACAAATTAGAATACACCCAATGAAGATGGTAACAGTAGATTATTCCGTTCATTGTAGATACTTCTTTGTAGCCATTGTAATTATTATGTAAGCCGAGCGCCGTCCGGTCACTTGATAGTTATTTGTCATCTGATAATTTTATTATTTTATTTGCAGTAGCTGCTTTATGTCCAGACATGTCACACTAACTGCCACTGATGATGAGATTAAGTTTAATTAAGACAATTATTTCATAATTAAATTGCTGGGAAAGGTTTCACGTTTCATTAATCTGATAAGAATTAAAGATTATTTTATAGCTATTTTAGACTTATCATAACTTTGTACGGACGACAGTTGATGTGCTGTCGAAACTTTAGTATTAAAAAGTAAACACTGTGGCATGTTTTTTTATTGTTAGGAAAACAAACAGCATTTTTTTTTACTAGGTACATGTATGTACTCGTAGTTTTAATAGGGGCGATATTGTAAGTATACATCATCATCATCATCATTTCAGCCATAGGACATCCACTGCTGAACATAGGCCTCCCCCAATGCTTTCCATGTTGATCGATTGGTAGCGGCCTGTGTAAGTATACAGTGGATATTAATTCTACTATTCCAAACAAAACCAGTATATCAATCGAAATAATCGATCAGTACAAAAGCAAGTTTTTATCGATAAAAACACAATCGCGTGACAGAAATACTCGCGCCACCCGGCTCTACGAGTGATGTATCACGGGCTCGCAGCGTCGAACATCGATGCATCGTGAATCGGTGTATCCAGTCGATTTGTCAACGCGACGCCATCGCGCTTTGGACTGCATCGATCAGAATTAATTAGAAGTCAATTGTTAAAGTAAGGGAGAGTCCACACTAAGGTTGCATTCGATAATATAAACTGAAAATCCTTTACGTAGGTACTTACAAATATTCAATGGCTAAAATGCTACTTAATGGTGACTGTTCTACAATTTTGTTTGAACACATTTTCTCATGTAATTAGCAGTAGGACCTGATCTGATCGCTTTTAAAATATTTGGCATTACATCTTGTTTTCTATGTAAGAAAAGAGTATACTTTCGCGTTCTCTCGGATAACGTTTCTGATTAATTTCGTTGTGAGTCTAATGACAGTACCTTTCCATTGAGACCAACCTCTTTCATTGGTTGGGTATTTATTGGTAGTCAAGGTACACAGGAGTTGCATGCACCGGTGAGAAGAGGTGGGAATAGTACCGTACCGGTAGCTTATACGACACAAATAAAGGCTCTGGTCACCGTTCGTTATTGTGTCAACGACATCCAGTAATGTGCCCTTACCCTTACAGTTATCTCTCGATGGAAATTACCAGTGTAGAGAACACTGGATTGAACATCGATCAACGTGCAAGTTAATCGAGACACGTCTTCGAACGAAATAAAAAGACATCGAGAATCGAGATGTTAAGCGTTTTACTACGTACAGGCGACAGCTCATCAGAATCATTTTTGATGCAAAATCGATTTTATTAACAAGTACATAAGATATCATGCAGTTAAGGTTGATGTGCCGTTGATCATGCAAGGAGAATTGTAGTTTTTAAAAGCACTTCTTTTGTCTCCAACGTATTATGAAGTACACAATGCTCAATAGATCGCATTTTAAACGAAATCTGGTTGATATTTTTGCCTTTGAATTTTTACCTTCTTAACTTTTTACTCTGCTTACGTGACATCACCTTACATACATAATTAATTACAGGCCATTAGAAGGTATTGCCACTTCAACAACGATACGTCTTCACTTGATTTTAATCTATTTTCATTCCTCAAAACCGCTGGGACCTATCTAGAGTACGGGACTATTCCCACCTCTCGTTCCCACCGCTGCAACTCCTGTGTAGCCAGAATCTACAGCTTGACTGCCAATAAAAACCCAACCAGTGAAGGTCAAGTTTGTCTCGGTGGAAAGTTAAACTGTCATTGGACCCGCAACGAAATTAATCAGAAGAACATAGGAGGAGTTCGATGTTAAGATTCGACTTCCCTCCATTGCAAAGCGGATGAAAGGTGACAAACAAAGGTTTCTAGAGAGACTAGACTAGAGAGATACTTACGCCCGTATTCACAAACGATGCATGCTTAAGTGAAGCAGCGAATCAAACGCACAGCGTTGAATAGAGCTCTGTGATTGGTTCATGTGTCACCCCATGCGTCCACGCGCACTGTGAGAGCTCATAGTAATGTTTGTGAATACGGGCGTTAGCTGATTAGCTCTAGAGGAGCTGAGTAATGATAAATAAAATGTCCTTTCTCTAGCAATTATTCTCCAAATCCTCCAGATGTTTTGAACGTGCTACTCTGATAAACAATTATTACGAATAAAATTCAATCTTCTCCACCCTATATCATTAGTTAGTTTATTATCACGTTTTAAACGGTCCAAAGTATAACTTATCCACTTTGCGTGACTAAAGATTAAGTACGGTGCAATTACTATACCCGAAGAATCAATTGTCATAACTGGCTAACTATCAGTTTGGAGTTTATCTGGTCAAATCTAGAGCGGGCCGGGCGCAGCCACAGGTTAAGTAGAACAGATAGATCAAATGCAATAAACATTAAACAATACTATTGCATCGTAGTCACAAACGATGCTTGTTTTAGTGAAGCAGCAAATCGAACACGTTGAATAGAGCTCTGTGATTAGTTCGTGTGTCACCCTGTGCGTCCACGCGCACTGTAAGACCTCATAGTAATGTTTGTGAATACGGGCGTATCTCTATCTGAAGATTATTTTAAGGTTTACTCCTGGTTATCAGTCATTTATGTCCAACAACCAATGCCGACAGCTTAACGTGAATTAAATCATATTTTTCATACTACATATCTAATTAATTTTTCATAACTTCACTTCTGCTGGTGTGCTAAATGGTCAAAATGAACTACATATACCCAATATGACTTTGGAAGAAATATTTGCTCCAAATGTTAATAGAATTAATATGAAGTAAAAATTATGATCCTGTCGAGTCCTGACACCTGTTGAGTACCTACGAGTTAATATTTCCTCAAGCTTTGCAATGGGAAACTCGTCAATCAACAGTCTAATTTCCCAAACTATGGCAAACCAAAAGTAACTGAGTAGTATCCAGTGTGCTGGTTGTTCTATTTACGCTGTGGCCACCCTAACGGTGCTGCCAAACGCTAAATAACGCTAAATTGTCCGACGATTGGCCGCAAACAGTAATTATTTTAAGGATAACTACTTTAAATATGCGAGAGCTTTTTGTCAGTCGCTTTTTACAAGACACATTAGCTATTTGTTGGACGAGTATTTCGGTTTGATTTGTCAGGCTAATTTGACGGCAAAAACATGGAGATTACGTCGCACACGCCATTATGTGTGACTGTTTTTGTGCATACTAAGTATTTAAAAAAATAATAGGTTTAAAAAAAATTCATGAGATTTAGCTGTGTTATTTTTGATGCCATGTTTGCGCCACTAAAATTAAAATCAGTAAATTAAAAAAAGTAATTTTATGAATCTCCTTTGAGGCTATTTTCAGGCCTACCTTTCTGTCTAAAGATTTTCGATTCTCTGATTATAATTTCAGAGGCGCAAATAGCATCAAAATAACACAGCCATATCTCATGCATTTTTTGTCAAAACAATTTAAAAACATAATACACATGCTTGATTTATTGGATCTCTGGAAGCTTCATCACATTTTAATAAGTTGGCTTTTAAAAAGCACTTTTACATCATAATAATTTTATTTAGCATTTACCCTACTACTTTAAGACAATAATTTTGGTCAATGCTGAGAAGAAGCAGCACCCGAAACTTATTACTGGGTACTTATAAGTTTTGGGACACCCTATAATATCTATACTACACTCCATACCAAACGCCGCACACTTCCACACATATGAGGTAACCAGCAGTACCGCTACCTGGACGTACCTGCAACAATGAAGTCACTTTTGAGAGGCAGAAACAATATTTAAACGTCGCGGCGGATTAAAACTGCATTACGATTGCCGACTGACGACTCTGGTCATTGCTGTGTAATATGTATACAGGGTGGTTAGAATTCATTTTGGCACTGAAAATTAGAGTAATTTAGGTACGGGAAACTAAATAAGAAGTTCAATGATTCATGAGGAATATAATATTATATTGCAATTATGTACACGTAAGGAAAACAAAGTATGGAATAAATTGTAATAGATTACGTTTTTAAGTTTTACGATTTGTCAATAATCAATTTAGTAAGGGGCCGTTCAAGTATTACGTAAGCAGATTTCTTACCATTTTTTACCCCCCCGCCCCCCTTGTCATCAAAAGTAAGCAAAGCACTTACCCCCTCCCCCTATGCTTACGTAAACATTTTTAGTTATAAATGTTTTTTTATATTGTCATTTTTAAAATAGGAAAATTCATGAAAATATTAGTTTTAACTGATACACACAGAGTAAGGGACAAAAAAATATAATCAGAAATAAAGAACATAACAAACATAATTGCATCAATTATGCATCAACATAAACATAAACAAAATGATAACTTTCAATGCTTACAATACGTTTAGTATCCAAACAAAACACGCGCGCGGGAGGCCGCGTGTTTTGATGATATTATGCGGACTACGACTCTCAAATGGCAATGCCAGATTTTGTATGGAAAGTGGCGTCTTTTTTTTTTCGCGCGGCCATCGTTCAAACTTTGTTTTTTGATTACAAAATAGTGTAATAAACCAAACTTACTATGGCATGTATACCTCTAAACTCAGTCTGAACTGAGTTACGAGCATTAGAAGTTTGATGATTTTCATACTAGATTTGCTTTTTNAATGGGGATGTTGCCTGGGTCAAAAAGCAAGAGTTTTAATTAGTCCGTCAGTTAACTTATCAAAAAATACTCTACTCGTATTTTTCACTTTTTCAAACTAATGAAAATTTAAAGAGATAAATCGCCCCAAAGTTCATAAGAAGAGGCCCGTGACGTCAACGCTTGCTTAAAAATGCCGCACGTTGTGACGTCGTGCGCAACTTCAACGCACCATAACTATGTAATTATTTGTTAGATTGACAAATAAAATTATACGTGTCCAATATTTTTTGATATTAAACATTACGGACTAAAAAAATTTTTTTAGGCAACTAGCCTATTTCCCTAATGTGCGGTAATTCCCCTAATCAGTTCTCAAAGCGAGTGCCTACGCATATGTATTATTTGCGGGAATCCCCGAAAAAACGTAAATAACTAACGATGACGTAATCATCATCTAGACCCCCCCTACCCCCCATGTCATCCAAAATAAGCAAAACAGAGACCCCCCCACCCCCCCTTGGTGCTTACGTAATACTTGAACGACCCCTAAGTACCGTTATTTTCTTACAGACAACTGTTCGAAGTAAAAAGTTAACACTCATTTTACTTCTATATAGTTTAACTTTAACCTAAACTACTAACACCCTTACTAATAAAATGTATACGAGTATTTATCGTCTTCTTTCAAGGATTAAATTATCTAAACTTAAAAGATTGATCTAGAAGAAATATTTTCAAGAATTACACAGGTACTGAGATGACGCAACGTGAAAGCTATCAAAACACCAATTACAATTTGCCACGACTTAACATTATTTCTTTTCAAATCCGTAAAATTACACATGCAGATAGAACCTGTTCGAAACGTGTCACAAGCGGTTACCTATTAACATTTCTTCCGCCATTTTATAAAGCTTCCGTAACAGCAACATTTTAAAAAGTACACCCTGTATTTAGCGACTGGTTTGACTGCGAAATTACATGCGTACGGGACCTTTGATATACAATTATACGCAAACTGATTGTTTAGTAAAGTTATGTAATTTATGTAATTTGACAGCGAGGTGGATAGCCGAGTTAATGGTTAATTACATAGTGATTTTACTGGAAGTACCTTCTCGAGAAAATTTAAACTATGTAAAGGGATGGAATAACCGAATAGTTACATAAAATTATTTGAGTAGGTATGTTACGAGTTATTTGAAAATGGACTGGAGGATACTAATAAAAAAGTTAGTTTTATCTTATTTTAGTAAATAAAGTGTAGCAAAAGTTATCGAAATTAATTCCAGAATGAAGTCCTGTAAGGCACATTGGAGACGGTCTGCGGTTTGACATGATGCGGGCTGCGTTCACTTTGACCTGATCGCAGAATCGACCGCACACAATGTGACAAATCCTTTTGTGAATTAATTAAAATACCTACAAACAGACATTATTGTATTTTAGGTAGATAGTTGTTTGTCACTTTGTTTCTGTTGCATCTTCAGTTGCTTTTGGTAGTCTTTACAAAGTCTACCTTATGATGGTATTTTACGGTTGACCGGTCGTCAAGTTACACAATTACGTATAATTTCCATATATCAAAGTGATGTTTGTCTGTCTTCGAGGAACCTCAGGTGATGTCACTCGGATCTCTGCGCAGTAATTAATCAACTCACGAGCGCAGACGCAGGTCGACGCCCTCCGAGAAATTTGGACCTCTTAGATTAGGGTTGGCAGTAGTTTTAGGATTGGTAGACCCTTTTGAGAAAGGTTTACATTGTTTGATCAAGGAAATTAGAATAAGAAGAGGCTTTCAAAATATTGTTATCCTCGATATTCTTAAATTCTTTAATTGGATTGAAGAATATAGAGGATTGTAATTTTTTAATAGAAAAATCATGAAAAATAGACTAGTCAGTCAGAGTCAATAAGATATTGTGGCTTTGTGGAGAAACTGGTGCATTTTTTTCTTATGACAGAATACCTAGAATCTCGGTACATACTACTAGGACTAGTGATCACAGCAGAGTCTTAATATCAATAATATTGTTCACATGATAATCGTTTATTGGCCAATCTCTGACCAGTGTCCGTCCATCATCCCAAACAAAGCGTGACATCGTCAAATCAAATGCTTGCCTTCGTTTGACAGCTGTCACAATTAGTCTGACACCATTCCCATTAAAGACAGCCCTAAAACACAGCTTTCGACACTCACGTAATTGCAAGACGCAGTTTTTAATTGCGACACTATACGCACCGCACGAAACAAACAACGAAACGCAGTAACCATTTATATTCCACTTTACTACCTTGGTAATAAGGTTCTAAGTACGATTCTCAGATGCTAATCTAATTTGGTGAGATTGTATCGCTTTCTATTGCGCCCGCGCAGTCAGAATTCCCTTATCGGCCGTCGATCGTGTTGTGTCAAACATGGCATTTTAAATATTTCCAACTGGTGGAGATGCGAGTCCATGACATTATGGTGGAGCCACTTGATTTGGGGGAGTTATGAATTCAATCTAAAGGTAGGTATATAGAGAATTGGCAGCTCTTGAAAAAATCTGTGGAGTTAGGTGAGGATTTTCATAGGCCTTTCCATCTCTAGGGATTTCTTTCTGAGATAATTGAGTAACAGGTTGATACAAGAGCGGCTTATGAAACATAGAATGACTCTATTATGGCGTAGTTTTTGGTGTCGATAGACCAGAAGTAGCAAAACATAAGACGAATTTCTTTAGTTAGGGCAGTGTTTTTCAACCTGTGGGTCGCGAAGCCTCTTTAGGGGGGTCGCGAGAGCTCGTAAAAACTACCTCAGTAAAAAATCAGAGAAGTTTTAAAGCTAGATTTATCCGAAATCTAATTATGCAAATGCATAACTGTTGTATAGATTGAAGAATTTGGTCCCTAAACATCTTTGTAAAATGCATGAAAAAAGGGAACGGTCGGGGGGTCGCAAAAATTTTTTTCATACTAGGGGGGTCGCGTCTTGAAAAAGGTTGAAAAACACTGAGTTAGGGCCTTAGGGCATATGACGCTTCAATCAATTTGATTGTATAAAGATTTCATGCTCTAGTCTAGAGTCTAGAGGGCTTTTACCCAAATCTCAACGATTGATTTTGAAACAGCTGCACCCCTTAAAGTTAAACCAATAAAGTAATTAGGTTCGCTCCACAAATCACCGCAACCATCAATTGTTTNTGATTTTGAAAAATCAACAGTCTAATTTCCCAAACTATGGCAAACCAAAAGTAACTGAGTAGTATCCAGTGTGCTGGTTGTTCTATTTACGCTGTGGCCACCCTAACGGTGCTGCCAAACGCTAAATAACGCTAAACTGTCCGACGATTGGCCGCAAACAGTAATTATTTTAAGGATAACTACTTTAAATATGCGAGAGCTTTTTGTCAGTCGCTTTTTACAAGACACATTAGCTATTTGTTGGACGAGTATTTAGTTTTGATTTGTCAGGCTAATTTGACGGCAAAAACATGGAGATTACGTCGCACACGCCATTATGTATGACTGTTTTTGTGCATACCTACTATTTAAAAAAATAATTGGTTTGAAAAAAAATCATGAGAGTGCCATTTTTGATGCCATGTTTGCGCCACTGAAATTAAAATTAAAAAAAGAAATTTTATCTCCTTTGAGGCTATTTTCTGTCCAAAGATTTTGGATTCTCTGATTATAATTTCAGAGGCGCAAATAGCATCAAAATAACACAGCCATATCTCATGCATTTTTTGTCAAAACAATTTAAAAACATAATACACATGCTTGATTTATTGGATCTCTGGAAGCTTCATCACATTTTAATAAGTTGGCTTTTAAAAAGCACTTTTACATCTTAATAATTTTATTTAGCATTTACCCTACCACTACTTTAAGACAATAATTTTAGTCAGTGCTGAGAAGAAGCAGCACCCGAAAGTTAATACTGGGTACTTATAAGTTTTGGGACACCCTATATATCTATACTACACTCCATACCAAACGCCGCACACCTCCACACGTATGAGGTAACCAGCAGTACCGCTACCTGGACGTACCTGCAACAATGAAGTCACTTTTGAGAGACAGAAACAATATTTAAACGTCGCGGCGGATTAAAAGTGCATTACGATTGCCGACTGACGACTGTGGTCATTGCTGTGTAATAAGTATACAGGGTGGTTAGAACTTATTTTGACACAGTATTTGATAGTAATTTACGGGAGGTCGCGGAAAGTATGTACCTGGATGCGGGACCGGTCGTTATGGAAATCTTTGGGGTAGGCCTTTGTCCAGCAGTGGACTTCAATTGGGTCACTAATTACGGGATATCAAATAAGAAGTTCAATGATTGATGAGGAATATTATGTAAGTAATGTGTGGAATTAATCATAGATTATGTTTTTAATAAAAGTTACACTTACACGATTTGTCAATAATCAATTTAGTAAGTATGTACCGTTATTTTCTTGCAGACAACTCTTCAAAGTAAAAAAGTTAACACTTGTTTTACTTTTATTTTAACTTTAATCATATAACCTAAAAAGAAAAACCCCTTACTAATAAAATGCATACGAGTATTTATCGTCTTGTTTTCAAGGATTAGAAGAAATATTTCCAAGATACTGAGATGACGCAACGTGAAAGCTATCAAAACACCAATTACAATTTGCCACGACTTAACATTATTTCTTTTCAAATCCGTAAAATTACACATGCAGATAGAACCTGTTCGAAACGTGTCACAAGCGGTTACCTATTAACATTTCTTCCGCCATTTTATTAAGCTTCCGTAACAGCAACATTTTAAAAGGTACACCCTGTATTTAGCGACTGGTTTGACTGCGAAATTACATGCGTACGGGACCTTTGATATACAATTATACGCAAACTGATTGTTTAGTAAAGTTATGTAATTTATGTAATTTGACAGCGAGGTGGATAGCCGAGTTAATGGTTAATTACATAGTGATTTTACTGGAAGTACCTTCACGAGAAAATTTAAACTATGTAAAGGGACGGAATAACCGAATAGTTACATAAAATTATTTGAGTATGTTACGAGTTATTTGAAAATGGACTGGAGGATACTAACATAAAAGTTAGTTTTATCTTACTTTAGTAAATAAAGTGTAGCAAAAGTTATCGAAATTAATTCCAGAATGAAGTCCTGTAAGGCACATTGGAGACGGTCTGCGGTCTGACATGATGCGGGCTGCGTTCACTTTGACCTGATCACAGAATCGACCGCACACAATGTGACAAATTCTTTTGTGAATTAATTAAAATACCTACAAACAGACATTATTGTATTTTATGTAGATAGTTGTTTGTTACTTTGTTTCTGTTGCATCTTCAGTTGCTTATGGTAGAGTCTTTATAAAATCTACATTATGATGATATTTTACGGTTGACCGGTCGTCAAGTTACACAATTACGTATAATTTCCATATATCAAAGTGATGTTTGTCTGTCTTCGAGGAACCTCAGGTGATGTCACTCGGATCTCTGCGCAGTAATTAATCAACTCACGAGCGCAGGCGCAGGTCGACGCCCTCCGAGAAATTTGGACCTCTTAGATTAGGGTTGGCAGCAGTTTTAGGATCGGTAGAGCCTTTTGAGAAAGGTTTGCTTAAAGGAAATTGGAACAAGAAGAGTCTTTCAAAATATTGTTGACATAATATTTTGGATTGGATCGAAGTATATCGAGGATGTAACATTGTAAACGAAGTGACATGAAAAATTGACAGTACTAGTCAGAGTTCATAAGATATTGTGGTTTTTAGACACGAAGACGATATACAATATTTTGGAGAAACAAATGATGTTATCAGTGAATTTAATCTAATGCCAGAAATATCTACAATCTCAATACTACTAGGACTAGTGATCACAGTATTCACAGTAGAATCCTAATATCAATCATATTGTTCACGTCATAATCGTTTATTGGCCAATCTCTGACCAAAGTCCGTCCATCATCCCAAACAAAGCGTGACATCGTCAAATCAAATGCTTGCCTTCGTTTGACAGCTGTCACAATTAGTCTGACACCATTCCCGTTAAAGACAGCCCTAAAACACAGCTTTCGACACTCACGTAATTACAAGACGCAGTTTTTAATTGCGACACTATACGCACCGCACGAAACAAACAACGAAACGCAGTAACCATTTATATTCCACTTTACTACCTTGGTAATAAGGTTCTATGTACAATTCTCAGAAGCTAATCTAATTTGGTGAGATTGTATCGCTTTCTATTGCGCCCGCGCAGTCAGAATTCTCTTATCGGAGGACGATCGCGTTGTGTCAAACATGGCATTTTAAATATTTCCAACTGGTGGAGATGCGAGTCCTTGACATTATGGTGGAGCCACTTGATTTGGGGGACTTATGAATTCAATCTAAAGGTATTTAGAGAATTGGCAGCTCTTGAAAATATCTGTGGAGTTAGGTGAGGATATTCACGGGCCTTTCCATTTCTAGGTTCTTCTTTCTTAGATAATTGAGTAACAGGTTGATACAAGAGGGCCTTATGGGACATACAATACAATGACTCTATTATGGCATAGTTTTGGTGTCGACTGACCAGGAACAGCAATACATTAAACGAATTTCTTTACTTAGGGCCGTAGGGCATATGACGCTTCAATCAATTTGATTGTATAAAGATTTCATGCTCTAGTCTAGAGTTTAGAGGGCTTTTACCCAAATCTCAACAATTGATTTTGAAATAGCTGCACCCCTTAAAGTAAACCAATAAAGTAATTACATTTGCTCTACAAATCACCGCAACCATCAATTGTTCCGACTTAGCTGACTGACGATCGTTGCAACTATCTTGAAACTCCATGTACATTTCATAACTTAGTTGTACTGTATTATCTACTTATTATTTATTGAGCACGAAAACAATGTCAGCCAGGCGCGTACAAGGACCATACAAGTTTTCATAATTTCGCTGTCAGTGACGCAACTGTAGCGAAATGTCAGCTGGAACACGTGTGCCGGATGATGGATTGTCGGTCTGTGTGGAGTTTTAATAATTTCGTTTAGAAACGTGCGTGATTGTTTTATAATAAATTAACTTGTGAGCATGGCTTCGCTCGCGTGGACTTCACTGTCGTAGAGTCTCATGCTCATAAAAAATATTAATATTTTTTATATCCCTAACATAAGAAATCGATGTGGAAATCCTTGGGAGACCTTTATCTAGAAGATTAAAAAGGACAAGGACAACATAATAAAATGAGAAGATTTAATTAATGCTACTGACAAAAACACTCCTGTAGCGGAGTTTTGGGCTGACACTGTATAGGTTTGTTGTCGACACGACAAGAAGAAGAAGATGAGAATTTAAAAAAAGGAGAATTTCTACAATACTGTAACTACGAGCACAGCTACGAGTTTGTATGTATCAGTGAAAGAATTCCTAAAGTCGGTCCAGCAGTTCCCAACATTACCCGTTACAAACAATCATTTTTTCTTTCTTTACTAGTAAATAAACATTAGCGTGATATAACAATAATGCACACATAATTTATTTAGACAAATGGCGGTATAGATTTAATCAAAGAGGCTTGATCTACACACGATGTAATTACGTTGTAAATCATATTACGAGTAAGTGGAGATTTTAATAGAATTTGACTGAGTTAAATGTGGGCGTGTAAAAGCAAATAAGTATAATATTGTTTATGGCTTTTTTTCTGTGCCGTAGCTCATGCACGAACCTCTTTTTTGCATTGGAAATTTTAGATATAGTAGCTTTGTGTATCAGAATTATAAACACGAGATCTTCTACTTCTATGTATCACTTTGAGATCATAACTCTGGTGTCAGACTTCATGAGCCGCTTTGACGTCTGATATCTAAAAAGGACACCACCAGATCAGTAGTTCCAAGAATTACAGTCATTTCTTGATGGAAGTTCTAAATTCCTTGCACCTTGTTACGAACCAAGTCATTGGATAAATCACGGTCAAAGTTCTCAAAACAAGACACTTATTAGATGAAGACGTACATCTTCAATCCAAGTGCCAAGGTCCATTAATAATGTTTGAATAACGATGTATATCGAATCACAACTTAATCTATTGTTGCACCGTGCGATACGTTTGCTGTGCGCGCACGCACCGGGCCTAATACGCTGACGAATTGCGATTTTCGGATCTATCCGTCTCTGTCACTCGAGTAGCCATTTCAGAGTGTTGAACAGAGACGGGTAGCGCCGAAAATCCACGTCTTGCAGAGTTCGCTGCGCTTGCGCAACCAAAGACTAAGCCGACCCTTGCAACACGTGATTGATTAAAAAGTACGCTCCATTGTTTCTTTCAAAGGTTAAATGTAATTATGCGAATTATCTCGAGTGCAGTGAGAAATGTCAGCAAATAATTTCAGGTTGCAATTGCAATTCGGTTTGAACTGATAAGGTGGCAAAAATTAGACATTATGTGTGAAATTTGGTATGGCCCAGACATGTAAATTAAGTTTTATCTTTAGTGTTACCTCGTGGTAAGCTAAATATGCTAGTGTTACGACTGGGTTCACCACAACAGTCCAGCGGTTCATCCAGGTTGGAACCCATGTTCCTTGGATCTGAATTGAGCAGACACCAACACCATTGGGTTATTGACGCTAAAGGTACCATGTCAGATACCCATAGTCGTTCATAATTTCTGACACCAAGTTTTGAAACAATTCACACGATAGAAGAAGATATAAGTCTTAACTATTTTATTGGGCTAGTTATTATTTATCGCAAGGATCAGAAAAGTTAAAAGTAACAGAACACCTCAAATTTAAAACAATTACGTATAAGGGACACGTTTACCTAGTTTACCATAGTCAAAGGCACTGGTCAAAAACTTCGAAAAAAACATGTTTTGGTTCTCACCGACAATAACGTCCTGTTTATATTTGCCAAAGAAAAGCGGACATTACTCGATTCACCACTTAAGAGCACAGCATTCCATCTTAACCTTATACATTATACAGTCAACATTGACTACACATTTTAGTACTAAAATAGTACTTATTAGAACCACATAAGATTCATTGTATAGGTTGATGTGCCGCCTGTACTATAAACCTGAAGTTAATCAAATATTACCACAAGCACAAGTGCCGAGCATTTGATTAACTCTGTTTCTGAGAAGCATCCAGTGTTAACAACATGGTGTCATGTAAAAAGGAACGCGTCAAAATTGGGCACATTCAAATTGGTAATGATTGGGGGACCGAGGGTTAGGGATGTGCATAAATATCGATAATTTGCAACATACTCTTATTTTCTAAAATCATAACAGAAATCTTGCACGCCCAGACTAATATTACGACAACCCAGAACAGACTGTCCTGGCGCCTCAGAACAAAGAGAGCCGACCCCAAAATAATAAGAAAAAGGGCTAGGGCAAAGAAGAGCAGAACAATTTATGCTTTTTTACAACGCAGTAAAACGTAGACCGATTTGCTTGTTCACCATTAAGAGCCAATCCTAGTTTGGCGAAGAATTATATTATATCTGACTAGGTAAGCCTACATTCCCGTTGTCTGGATGGCGTTAAGATTGTATTTAATTCTGACATTCCAGTTAACAGTGCCAGCACTGCCAGCCAAGCCAGGAAAAGGGTGATTCACGAAAACACTTATCTTTCAATGCATGTCCATGTAAAGCGAAACAATCGATGATGTAACAATCAATTTCACAACTAAAATTTCACATCCCTACCGCCGGTAGCGGGCAAAAAGCAGGCAAAAGGAAAACACAGCCTCTTCAATGTTATTACAGGCCCTCCCGAAATTTGGCCATCAAGCTGCGCCCGCGCCGCGTGGAGATGAGTGATTTTTATGCGCGCGCGCTAATAGGCCTCCGTTTTTTGTTGATTTACATTAAGATTTGAATGAACGGCTTATAAATAAGTACGCCATTTATTTCCGAAGAGATTAATGCGTTTAATCAGTCTTTTGAAGCTCGTTAAGTCGTATTTTTTGCTTTGTGTACAATTCATAAATGCAATAATTGTATATTAATAACTCAGGAGTGTCAGGTTCAGGGTTTTTGTAAGTTAAAGATGGTCAAGGGCCCGTATTACAAATCGCTTTTCAAAATCTCAAACATATTTCATTGGATTGATTGAATCTCTACATTTACACCACAGAATAGAATCTACTCGTATGTTTGAATTTGAATCGACTTTTGAGTGTTTTGCACTGGTCGACTTCATTTGATATGATATTATCTTATGTTGGTCAATAAACTACATGCTGTTATTCAAAAGCAAATTAAAATAAATATGGCAACTCAAAACAATTTTGTATGTTTTAGCCGTCAATCTCTACTCATTCCTTTGAAGATACAAGGAGTCGCAGTCGCACACCCATCCAACGAGCTGACGTGTTGGCTTTTAGGGTTGCCAGGATACAGATACATATGAATAGGATTTTCTAAGACTTATCCATCCAGCCTAATTAGATTGTTTCAATGATCCTTAACCTACTAAATATTTATCACAAAATTAATTTACAGATTCTGAATTATCTTCAAAAAGTTCGGTTGAACAGACAGAAGTTTCAAGCTTTCAGCTTTTTACACCTGGTAACCCTATCTTTGAGTGATGGAGGCTTGACGCTTAACCTTGGGCGGGGACGATTACTGAAAATGAGCACCAAACGCGAGGTGGTCTTGATAAATGGTTATAGAATTTGCGAAAGGAATGCACTGGTTCATGAATTTTGTTTAGGCTTTGACAGCAATCAAAGTTAAGAGAAGAAAAATAAGAATTGCTTCGACTCGCCCTGAGAAGTTGTCAGGAAATACACATGAACATACAACTATGTAAGTATGCTATGTTGTAAATTCGCCTGAAATCAATGAAAGCTTTCTGGAACATATAGCTTTTAAACTACTGTAGCGCGTACTATGTTCAACTTACATAAGTTACTAATGGTAGATAGGTACTAGAGGCACACGGTTCTTAAAGACAATTAAAGTATAAAACGTTGAATTAGTAACGACGAATAAATCAATCTTGATAAAAATAAACAGTCAGTTAATCAGAAACATAGGATTAAGCCTCTAGAGACACTTGAAACATACAATCACTCAGCTCAAGCTTTCTCCTTGATAACATTAATTGCTCTTGAGATACAAATTACCTCTAATTCCCCTGACCTTGGCCTGCAATGAGGGGTCTTTATTAAATCAACGCCAGAACCCCATTAGAAGCAAGACCGCATCAATCAGGAGATACCGACAAGTGACATCATGAGATTTGGTATCCCAATTTTTTGTCCCGGTCTGTGTTTACGACGAAAATGAAGGGATTTGTTTTTAATTCAGTATTTTGAGTTGATGAGAAATCTCGTCAGTTGATGAAAAGGAATCTTTTTATATCTACCTGGTCTGACAGTTCTAGTATCCCCATCTAGTCATGGGTTCTAATCTCACGGGGGATAAATGTTAGTGTGAAGAGCAGTTATACCAGAGTTATAGAGGTATATTTCCGTAGACGTATTATTTATTCATAAGTATTTATCAGTTACCTAGATCATAGTACAATCTCTGCTTAGTTAAGGGCTAGATTTGAAGAAAATAATTTATTTACAAGTGTTACCATTTTCATAGTTGCATTGCTATTGTTATGTTTCTAGAGATGGCTTTTTAAACTGTGAAAGTTCTACCCATTATTATGAAGAGAACGAAGGAAGATATCTCTCTCAGGATAAATTGTACAAGATTTAACTGCCCAAAAAGAGGTATCAAAGGAATTTCGGCCCGTTTTGAATACTGTACGTACACCCATAAGGTAATCTCCGGCTCTATTATTATCGGACGGCGTCATTAGGAGGGTAAAAGGTAAAAAATGCCGATGGACCATTTGTTTTTTCGATTTAGGGTTCCTTTGATAATTTATAAATTAAATAATTAGCTGATGCCCATTGTAGGTAAAAGTGTTAGAAAAGAGACATCGATTAAAGGTGCCAGAAGAGGGACATCGATGATTTTTTTTTCTAAAATGATATTTTAACTTTTTTCAGCTAATCCAAACATCGTCATATCAACGAAGAAACAAAATTAAACATCATTGCCGTTATCATCATCAGTGTTTCAGCCATAGGACGTCCACTGCTGAACATAGGCCTCCCTCAATGATTTTCAGATTCACCGGTTGGTAGCAGCCTGCATCCAGCGGTTTTCTGCTACCTTTATGAGGTCGTCTGGTATTGCCGTTAATTTGTAGGAAGAAAATGAAATTAATAATACACAAAACACAACTTTATATTGTTGTTCAATTACTATACGGAACCGTCACCTGTCAAGCCATCAAGGAACTGTCCACCAAAACCCTAGTAAAAACCGTGATGGACCCACATTTGGGCACGCTCCCGGGCGCGGCCGTTCCCAATTTGGGCCAGGACACGAATTTATGGCCGCACATTTGTTACTCGGGAATAATGGGTTGTCGTATATTTAATCATATTTAGGAAAAGCAATTAGGACTCCTAATTTAGAAGTCAATATTGTGACCAGAATTTGTAACTCGTTTGTAAACTGTTTGTGACGACACTGCAATGCCAGTTGAGGTTGTATAATATAAATAGTTATCTATTTTGTACTACCTAGTACCGAATTAGGTACTATTATTCTGTGCCAACCTAGCGCCTATTATAGACACTACTAATTATGGACCGTACTAAAGAGACATAGTTTGATAACATGTCTTTTTTGGAAGAACTTGGGCGATGCATGTAATTGTACAGCAATGATATGTAATACCTGGCAAGTTTAGTATTGCACTGTTATGATATGAAAAGTGCTCATAAACCATTGACATAATTATAATAACTTAAGCTAAATTACCCAGAACTAGTTCATCTTTACAAACAATGTCACGCACATTATTTATGTCCCCCTCCAGACACGCAATATCACTATAACAACCGTGTCTCGACCGTCACGGACTTAAAACCTCTCAAAAGATATATTTAAAAGCATGACATCCTTCCCAAAGGACGGAGGAGGAATGTCCATTAGATTGTATCGGAGGACGTCGTGAGGGCCAAAATGGGACCATGTTGGCGTAAAAAGGTGTAAACAAAAACCAGAGTTTTTTTACTTGCCCGGTTTTGATGGATGGCAGATCTAGATAAGATTTAGAGCGGTGTGTGAATGAATAAAAATTTATATTTTGATGTGATACGACTACACAAAAACCCATCAAATCTTCGATGTGTTTGGAGTTTTGTATGACGCAGGTATATTTTACAATATCATTTAAATGAGGAAAATTTAATCTAAAATTAATGATATCGGGAAAATTTTGCACGTCAAAACATAAAATTGATACTACGAAAAAAATTGAGTCGTGAATAAGTTAACTGCATTTCAGAGCACTGCATAAACTGCATTAAAAAGTCGTTCAAAAATTATAAGTAGGGTAATAAGGCACCCTATTATTGGCATTATAAGGATCACTATCCACTTAACGTGGTGGAAGAGATTGAGAGCCGTAAATGGAGATGGGCAGGCACATTGCACGGATGAACCAGGATCGCTGGGCCAGAAACACCCTGGAGTGGAGACCCCGCAACAACACCCGCGGCATGGGAAGACCGCCTAAACGATGTACAGACGATATCCGGCAGCAGGCTGGAGTGAACTGGATGCGTGTGGCCAGGGACAGAAGTCGGTGGAGGGTTGAAGAGGAGGTCTATGTTCGAAGGCGAACCCAAAGGCTAATAATAGATAGAGATAGATAGATCCACTTAAATCGTAAACAAGATAGGTGTGATTGTGGTCAAATACCTGCCCATTCATAAAAAAACAGTATTTAGGAAGTGTTTCTAGAAAAACAATGACCAATTTATTGTTTTTATAATAACAGTAAATAATGTAGTTTGCAATCTGCCGGGATCAAAGACACTATTCATAACCATATTTTCTTCCATGCTCTTACTTAAGTATAGCACCCACAGTAACCAGAGCATGCTTTCCGCGCAAGTGCATCACGCGCACAAATGCGCGCGCGCAGCCTTCGGGAGTCGTGCGTATCGTTGAAAGCAATCGTTTATCTGCGTTTACACTTTTAATCGTGCGTTAAATCCTGACGAAGGTTTTTACAGACGTTGCTATGGATTATTGATATTGTTATTCATCAGTTTACTGCTTTACCATAACAAGTAATGGTTTAATTGTTTAGTAAAAACATAATTCTGATCAAAGGTTAGCAAATTTTCATTAAGGGATAAGACCCGAAACGAGGTCATTCGGCAAAAGCCCTTAGTTATTAGTAGTGATGGACATTTATAATAATAGTCCAATGGTGTTGTTGTCAAAATGGCTGAATCGAGATCCAAGAAACGTGGGTTCAAAACCGGCCGCCACTGGACTACTGTTAATAAATAACTAAGTAATAATAAATAATATAAATAAATATCCTTGGACATTTTACACTGCGCCGCTAGCCCCAAACTAAGCAAAGCTTGTAAATACATATGCATACATATTATACATAGAAAACACCCAGACCCGTTTCAATTTCTGCCCGGCCGGGAATCGACCCCGGGACCTCTCGGCATAGTAGTCCGTTCTGAAGTCAAAGTCAAAAGTCAAAATTTCTTTATTTGTTTAGACTAATAAATAGTTCTTACAAATCGAACTGAACCACTACACCAAACCCATTCATAACATAAGCATCAAGCTTACCACAAAGGGTTACCCTAAAAACCTGCTCGATAGCCTGACGACTTCAGGAAGATGTTAGACATAAGCAGGAGATCGTGCTTTTTGGCTTTCATTGGAGGAGGCATAAGTCCACCAATGGACTGGCGTAGACTGAACTGTAGATGATGATTGGTACATTGATTAGACAGCAAAACAAGTCTAATACCCCACAATACAGGTTCACGATCAAGATCGGGAGCGTGACGTGCGCGCACGCATCGCACGCACTCAGTAATTACCGTAACAGCAGCCGCGGACGCCTGATTTATTAGTATATTATCATTTTCAGAGCTATGGATATGAGAAAAAACTGAATAAAAATCCATGTAGTAAAGTTTGTTTTTGCCTAAAGACAAAAATGCGTGGTTAATTCAGAAAACTGCCCCTGAATCAATAATGTAGAGTCGACAGTAGATACATCAGATCAGAATATAAATTTTCGTTTCAAAATAACACCTTTTACATTTACGATAAGGCCATAGTGTTGACTTGAGTATACAATCGTAGATGTTCGATACCTACCTATATTACGGCGGCTACCTGACATGGCGATTCGCTCACTAGGGTATAGGTAGTCTAAGGATCAGCATTTTCGTGTTCGAATCCTTCAAAATTTAGTATGACGACATAAACATATACTTCCGTTGACAACTTGTAGGTATATTCATTGAGAACTTTTAAATAATGTTTCTCAGTTATCTAAAACACTTGGGCTGGGTTGCACCATCTTACTTTGACTTTAACAAACGTCAAAAATCTGTCAAACGCCATACAAAAAACACCGGTAATCGTTATATGTAGTTGCGGTCAAAGTTAGGTGGTGCAACTCAGCCTTAATATCTATGCATAGTATGGGACCTAGTAATTGATAATAATAATATGATTTTTGGGAAAACTTATTCAAATGTGCCCAAAACGATCCAGCGCTTCCAGTCTGCCCATATAAGGCCTCAATGCAAACGATCCTAAACCCACATTTACTCGTCATGCATCATAATGTGAATAATTGATTCAAAGAAGGATTTGCTATTATCTCAATCTTCATTACAAAGCAAAAAACCAGCGACTAACTTTGAAATAAGCAACCGTCAAGTGCGAGTTGGATTACGGATTGTAGAGGTTCCGTAGCAGTTAACAGCTCAATTAATTAATCTATGTATTTTGTAAATGTTTGTAAATCGTATGATAAGATTCTCCAAATAAGCGAAACAAGAGAAGAATCTCACTATAGATAAAAAGTTACTTGAATAATTAATTGAAGCTTTAAAAAGGTGTAGTTTAAGTAAACCACTTGTGAACGAATCGACTTGTGAATCTAATTCTAACAGCTCAAACTCTTATGTCTGGTAAATTTGTCAGTACCATTCTAATAAAAGTTTAAACATTATGGCTAACAATGGAAACTTAATCCTCACTAACATCTAACCCTAAAAAGCGTCACTAACGACATGAGAATCGTTAACCATATCAAAACCGCAGGACCTGTCCTCCGTCTAACCGTCCACTGCATATTTCACGGGTATTATATTTTACCCTTCCATTTTTCTTTTATCAATGGGGACGGTACCCATCAATCCGTAAGCTTAGATTTATTGTGCACTTCGATTAATATGCTAAGTGATTTGAAAGTTTTAAGAGATTTTATGGAAATTGATACACACTTTAGATGGAGGGTTAATTGATTTTAGTTTTTTGTGCCGCTGCTATTATTGGGAGTATCACAAGAAAATAACTTCTTTTTTATTTTGGTCGTTTTATTCGTTAGACACGGACAGTCAGAAAAAATAGAGAAAAATATAAAAAGTCAAACAAACCTATATCATTTGAAGACAAACGCTAAAAATGATGCCCAAAAGAAGTGTCAGAACTGTATCAAATAAGAGCATTGGTCACAGATCACAGAAACTAAAGGGAGATGTGACAAGAGAGTGGCGCCGAAGTCGCAGCAATATGCCCAAAAACAGAACACTGCTGCAGACGTCATAATGTAAACAGTTTACATTGCTTGCGTAGTACTGAAGATTATTCGAACGTTGAGTACTGATACCGCAGTGGATTAAGTACATATTTTTATTAATTTGTGCATGTCAATTACTAATGGGACACTGAGTTTCGAACTCAGCTCATTAGTGGGCATCTCTCTATACCTCGATGGCTTTGGTCAAAGAAAATTCAACAGCCTCTGGAGGGTTAACAGCCACGTTACATACAAAACTTCCTCCGCCAACCGCAAGAGGGCAGGAGAGGAACAAAAAGGAGTAGGTACAGACAAGGAACCCGATCCTGGGCCTAGTCGGTGTAACCGCAGGATACGTGGTGTGGTCGCCGCAAAAAATGGTCAAAGATTAACTATTTACAGTGACGACCTGTCACACTGACTGTTTATAATTTGCCTATGAGACGTGCCTCTGATATTTTTTCCATAATCAGGCATCATAAGCGCTCAGTCTATTTATTTTTTATTTACAATAAATAATATTACCTAATTTAAATGTGTAGTACACTTATTATGTACAGGTGAAGACTATCATCTATTACTTACTTAAAAGATGTATGTTTAACTGCGCAAGATCTATTGACAGCTAAGAAACCGCCGGTAAAAATACAACAAAACCGGTAAAAAAACTCTTTCACGGTACACATTTTAATGAATATTTAAACTCGTAACCGCTGCATTAATGGCCCGTATCTATATCACTCGGTTGTCAAACGAAAGTGAGCGCATGCGCAAATAAGGTTCCCATGCCATTTTCCTTTCGGTCGGAGATCATACAATTTGTGTTGCGGACGATGTTCACAATTATGGCATTTAATAAACTATCTGCACTACAAGACACGACCTAGTTGTCAAGTATTCCTTCAATAAAAAAAAATAAGAATATTTAAAATTTTAAAATGAGTAAAATAACACCAAATTAAAACAGTCCTATCTAATTTTGCACGCTGATAACCTCGCATTAGCATTATAATGGCTTCTGTTAAGGAATTCACGAAATTCCGCATTCATTTTACGTATTCACACATTTTCGCACATTTTAAACATTATCTCCGGTGGCGGATTTCACACATTGCCGGTAACATATGCAAATTCAATAATGGACAGCGTTTGGGCGGCGCGCGCGCATACGCCGCGCCTTTTTTGGTTTTCTTAATTTATATCCTATCTGCCGGCCAAGGAATAATTACAGCAGACGGGCTTGGCAAAGATTATCTAATAGATAGACGAGATAACCGCTTTGAAAAGAAGAGGGTTGAGTTTTGTTGTGGTACCAGTTGGCTAATGATTTCAATTTAAGGCCGATAGCATCTGGAATTTGACACGTGTTAACCAAGAAACGCTTAAAAGTTTCACGACAGTTCCTAAACCTGTTGCCCTTTGAAATCAGGCGTCCATTTTTGAAGTATAATAAAAATGCCAAAAGATACATTATGGACACATTTTGTGCAAAAAATTGGTGTAAGTTATACAAGTAATTTATCTTACAAACAACTCATGAAGAAAATTATTTGATAGGCACAATAGAGTAGAAACTTGTGAGACAAGTCAGAGAACTGACCTATCTGAACTGATCCCACCGTGTGTCATCTGTGGTCGGCCAGTTATATTTTATTATCAGCGATTATGACGCGGAAGGCCGGCGTATTAACGGAGGCGATTGTGACGAATTGCCCCATTTTGTGGGACCATCAAAGCTGCAGCACGATGCGTTGTGCTTCGATGCGTTTTAGTGCGTCATCTACCTGTCATTTGAAAAAATAGGTAAAAAATACAAAATATAGTCCTACTACGCACTTATTGCGTGACAGCGTGACAGTTGGGTGCTTGGTTTAGTTTTTAAAGGATAGTATGAATTATAGATAAAAAAATACAATAATGCATGTCGATAAACGGCAACTATTACGTAAGAGATAATTCACGCCAAATCTATCTCTCTGTCTCGTTTGTAGACAGTAAGTAAATAGGTGATTACTATTGTTTTACTATTGTCCCGCTTAGGTATGGACACAGTGGGTTATGACGTCGAGAGTTGGTGACGCCTGCATTGTGACATTATTGGAATAGAATCAACTGGAAAATTGGAATAGAAGCTAGTCCCAAGGAAAACTATCAACACCAAAGAATCTTTACCTTGCACAATTTTTGAACACACGTGTAAAGTCGCCGCCAGCGCATCAAAGACTAATGCCTTAATCACACGTACCGAGCAAACGGGCGAGACAGTGCTCTCGGCCGAGTACTCGGTGTGTATGAACATTACGCCGAGTGCTCGGCCGAGCGCTCGAGTATGTGACTCGCTCACCCAACTGTCTCGACCGAGTTAACATTTTACTGTCTCGACCGAGTAAACATTTTACTGTCTCGACCGTTTGCTCGGTACGTGTGATCAAGGCTTAAGTATGATCCGGGTGCGCCCATTTGTCCCAATCCCAAGTTAATGGGGAAAGACAATTAACCCAAGAATGCTGTCGACACCACCTCGAACACCCTTCTAATTACACGCCCCGTGATGGAGCTGATGGGACCGGATGGCTTAGATAAAAAACTTTTGTTTTGTTTTAAGTAAATAAGAATAGCGCCTCTGACAGAGCGTGAAAAATTTCTGGGTTCTGGCAGGGTTAAAGCTAGTATTGGACGCCATTTTTAAAACGCCCTGATCCTGCCTGATGTTTCTCTGAAGTTAAGGGACTTGCGGTTAATAGTTGGTTAGATAACATGCATATATTAAGGTTTCACTATGTCCAGCCCAGAGGCAAACAATGTATGAAACCGGCAATTGAGAGTACCTGACAAACATACAAGTACTATGAAGGACTTTTTTAAAATATTTTATGAGAGTTAATCTCATAAAAACTCATAAAATTCATTTAATTTTGCATAATCTTTTAAAAAGCACTTTTACACGTCTCAGTACCATTGCTTACTATAAATGGGGCAGTGCTGAAAAGAAGTAACGCAAGAAATTAAAATTAGAAGAAGTTAAAATGACAAAAAGCGCCAAAAATTTCCAAGACTGGATACTGCATATACCCATAATAGTAGCTATATTTTGTATGTGCTGAAATTTATGTATTTATGCAAATACAGACGGGGTCACAGGCAGTTTATAGCAACGCAACATAGTAGCGTATCCTGGCCGACAAGAACAACTAATTCAGTCGTGTTCGATCGTGTCGCCCGATCCGAGCCGATTGCATGCTATGACATAGCAAACATTACGCAAGCTGTAGCGAAAGGATATGCGCTTTTATGTTCTCTTACATCTGTTTGTCACGTTTATACGCTACTGGAATAAGGATTGAACTGCTTCAGTGAGCTCTACATTGTAATGTAACTAGTAAACTTTGATCTTAAAAGCAGAAAAAAATTCACCGTTTATCTAGGAACAGTACTATTAATGTTATAAAATACGAAAGTAACTATGTACGCCTCTTCAAACCTGTGTAGTGGTGAACTTTCCTCTCCTACAAAATTTTTCCTAGTTGACTTATCTGTAGTGAATATTATCTTGACCATCTTGACTATCATTCAAGAGTGCAAAACCTTTAATAATATTCTTTATCTCAACTCAATTAGCATTAAGATTAGCTTCAGTTGCTGACGGTACCAACACGGAACATCTCGTCAAGTCTAGAAGTCGGTTTTTAGAAGCAACCAGTTCCAAGTTTGTAGCGCCGGGCAGCGACCCCCGGCACAAATAGACCTGACACAGGGCTGACGGAAACATGATTACAGCTTTTCGATACCAGTTTCCATACTAGGTTTACGGGACTATTCCCACCCCTCGTTTCCACTTCTACAACTCCTTTGTAACCAGGATCTACTGCTTGACCGCCTTCCTTTCATACCAGGTTTGTCAAAAAAGGCGACAATAAGTTAACAGTGACGGTACCGGACTGTAAATTAAAAGGGTTACTAGTTTGGTTCCTGAATGATGGACTGTTTGATGAACCCACTCCTATACAAGAATATTTTTTGGCTTAGCTTTGAAAGTGAGAATTGTTACCATTATCATATTTAAGAGCTCAAACCTGTGAAGATTATATCCTCAGATCGATAACATTTTTCCATATTTAGATCTATCCTATTCTCACCGTCAGAAATGGAAGCACATCGCCAGGAAAGCTACCCTCGGAGATGACATCGAACACCCCACCGTGTCTCGTTAGCACAACCACGACCACTGTGACAAGAGTGCCCGACTAAGAAGAAGAAGAGATCAATCCTGAAATTGAATCTTATTCTTGAGATGATCACGCTTCGCAATACTGTTCTTAAGTCCACCTGTTGAGTTGTCACTGACAGCCCTAGCGGAGATCTAACTCAGGCACTGATTGCAGGCTTCATCGCGCTACCGACTACACAGATGGAGTGATTAACTACAATGCAATGCTATATCAAAACATTGTGTATTTAATCATAACGGAAATTATAGGCAAAATGGTAGCAGGTTTGGCCACGAATGTTGGCGTATTTCTAATTAATCACCAAATCTCAGAAACTATAAAACCTACAAACTTAAAATTTGGCGGGTAGATTCCATATAGGGTGTAACATCTGCTAAGAACGGATTTTACGAAACTACATCTCTAAGGCTGGGTTGAACCATCTTACTTAAACTTGGACATACGTCAAAAATCTGTCAAACTCCATACAAAAAGCACCGGTTATTGCCATAGTTACGGTCAAAGTTAGGTGGTGCAACTAATGTTAGGTGCAATTTAGGCGGCCGCTCGCTTGTATAAAGAATAGGAATACTCGTATAATGTCCTGTAAGCAGTACTCTGCATCCACTATTTGTACTAGTCAAATAATATGAACAAATCTGTCGCAAGAAAACTGTTTACTTTCGAATCAGATGAGTCAGGGAACTGTAAAAATCATAATTGCATTACCATTCACCCCGATTGACCTTACAAACACGTGTTTCATAACATGACCCTTATTTCTTACGAAATAAGCAACAAGACAAGCAATAAATCAGCCTAGTAAGATTGGAACATCATCAAAAACTGTGTGTCAGACGATATGTTTCCAAGAAACGAATTGCGTTGTCTAGACAAAATACTAAGAATCCGAATGCTGAGAGAGAAAAATAAAATATTGCACATACCTATCTATTGTCATAAGCATTTATATATTCACAAGTGATCAACCCGCCTCTGCTTAGGTAGAATTTGATTGCCATTGTGTCACTAACTACGTGAACAAGGAAGGTTTTAGGCTAAAACATCACTTTGTAGCCAATAGGGGAGGAGCAGTAAAGAAAAATGTTGCAAAAATGGGAAATCTTATTCAAACTATTTTCACGTGTACAAAGTCGCGGGCACAACTAGTAACTAAATATACCTAGTCTTTCTAGCTCTTTGAGTACCACCTGACTTAAATTTATTTTAAGAACAAGCAAAAAACTTTCAAGTTGTTAAATAACTTAATCTGTTAATGCGATAAATTACGAATACTAATTGATCCCCGCAAAAAGTGGCTTTGGTCCTTGCAGGTTACGTCGATCGGGAAGCTCCATCCGATCTATGTGTAAATTGCCTATTAAATAACAATACCTGGCAGTCATGTTGTAGATATACCAGGATGCGAATGCAGTAGGACCGTGGAAAGAGGTACGCGGAAAATTTGTGGATGAAAATATAACTGAAAGTGAAATAAGCTTTCATAAGCTACGACAGCTTCTAAGGAGCTTTTTAGATCAGTTGTTTCTAAGCTCGAGGGCTTCGAAAACTTAATATGGTAAGTGTGCAGAAGATGGAGGATACGTATAAAAAATGTGTATGGTAGTTTTGTGTCCAGTGTGGATCTACTGTGCAGATAATATTTGCAAAATATCTTGCATTGAGCACACCTGTCGCCAGTGCAAGTGCCAATGACATACCGCGATGAGCTCAGTTCAAGAAACGACACCCACACGAGATAAAACGAGACTGTGGGTGCAGCATTCTAGAACAGTAACTGGCAGAGCATTGTTTTATTGAATGGTTACTAAATTTAGCCTTTACTGATAGGTAGGCACACACAGTATTCTCTAAGATTGAATTATCAACTGACTGACTGACAGAAGAAGAAAATAAAATTTACAGAACTTATCAATAAAAGGACTTCTAACTTCTGAGAACTTTTAGATGATGACCATAATCTTTTCTCATCATTTCTTTCCATCTTTTTTATTCATTCTTCTTCATCTCTTTTCTTTTTGTAAAACCCAAAATGCAATCAATAAAATGAAGTTGTCGAATTATACTTCTCAATTTGACATCAACTATACTTGATCGGAAACCAGAATAAAATTATAATGAACTTTAAAAAAAAACCTCCTCGACCCCTTATAACGGCTTTTGGCTTCTCAAAACCTGTACACGTCAAACACACAAAAGATACAGGATTATGCCCATTCAGATTCAACAATAATAAGCGCAGAAATGATTCGAACACAAATTACCACATCAACCGCCCTTCAGTGAGCTTTAAGCACATTTGAGACGATAAAGCTCGAATGTGAAATAAGAAAGCTTTTGGAGACGTGAAGTGCATTTATTGGAGGTCAAAACCTTTTTAGTTACGCTGTCCACTATGTGGGCTTAAAATATTGCTCTTTAATCTGGAGAAAAATTGCATGATGAGCTGCCATAAGTATTTGATACCTAGACCGTGGTTCACGATGTGCAAAAAGCTTCAGGGCGGGCGTACTGTACACTGTACAGTTTACAGACAGTTTCTACTACTACAATGATGGACAAGTTTTTGAGGAAGGCTCGTCCTTCTAGTGACGTATCAGTACAATCCATCACCCTTATACTGTGGCGCCTAATATCCTGAGGTCATGATCTATACAACCACTATGCCACGCGTAGAAGACCTTTGTTTACTTATTCGTGAACCTAATGGCGGATTGATTGGCATAGGCGTTGTCCCAATCATGTTGTGGCTCGTGTGCCCCGCCTTATAAGGACGAACTACGGTTTCGCAACACTCGTGCGCCGGCGCGGCCTTCGATACGGCGTGGGAACGCGCATATGAATAGAAATTATCAGACAGATGGATGCTCGGATATTTGTCTATTAAGCACGTAATTATTCTTCAAGGGCTCGGTAGTTTCTAGGTATCAGATGGAGATTGAATCTGCGGTATTGTCTTGGATATACAAACGGTTATTTCTGCTTGCAACTTATATTATACCTAATATTAACGGTCAAGTCATGGCCGTAGCCAATTGCTGCTTCCGTTGCAGTTTAACTTACATAAAAAAAAATGCAAAGGTCATACAATAAATGTTAAGTAAAACTCAACACCTTTGCTTGAAGAATAAGCGAGAAATTAAGACGTATCTACATCATCATTTGGTAATGACAATATTGATAATACATCACACGTCCGACACAATGCTCGTATTGTACACAAGGTATCATCGCGGTTAATTGCGCGCTGACATTTGCGCGCAGGTGCGCTTGCGCATGCGAGCGTGTATCAACGGCAAGGTAAGTATGAAGATTCTGTGACATAGTTGACGGTGAGATGTCGAAGTTTGGACGCAGTATTTTTCACCAGCGGGGTTATTACGAAGAACGTTATACGAAATTTCGAATGTTGCCATCTCTCTCACGCAAAGAGATGTCAGCATGAGCGACGGTGACAAGATAGACCCGAAACTACGTAAACAGCATTTCCTAGAAGTTATTATTACTTGGTGTAGAAGAGAGAAGAAATTCGATCGTTGCGAAATTTATTGCTGATGGGATATTCTTATTTCGGTATCCTTCCGTTTGGCCAAATTACTTTTCGTCAAATTTCACTTCGCAAACAACTTATCGCCAAAGTTTCATTTCCCAAATGAACTTTTAGCAACTGTACTTTTCGCAACTAATTCATTTGGTCAAATTATCATTTGGCCAAATTTTACTTGGCAAATGTTTATTTAGCAAATGTTTTATGTTGCCAAATATTATATCCCAAATAATTTGTTTGGTCAAATTGACACTTCACATACTTACCCACCGTTACCCACAAATCAAAGCATAAGGCACATGATCATGGTTTTCACAATAATTTTATGTAAAACATTGCAGAAAATAGTATGGTTGCAAAAAGTAGGTATTGCAGAAAATAGTAGGTTAGGTTAGGTTAGAACAGTGACCCTTTGCGCGAAGGCGAGCGAAGCGTGCCGCGGCAGCGGCCGCCGAGCGCTAGAATCACCTCTTTTGTTAATTAATCATTTGGAAATTTCGATACAAAGAATGAAATAAGGAAATTAATGTAGAACAAATTTTATATTAACTCCCCATTAAACAAAATAATAACCACAAGCTAATTTGTATACCATTCTATGCACCAATCAAAATAATTTCTAAATAGTTTATCGTGAAATATTTTTGCCTAATGAAACGTTTGGCAAACCATACTTTGCCAAACAATAATTTGCTAAACAATAATATGCGAAAAAAAAACATTTGCGAATTAAAAGTTTGCAAAAAGTTGCTTTGCCAAATAAGAATTTGCCAAATAAAAATTTGCGAAACGTTGTTTGCGATGTGATAATTTGGGAAACGTTTTTTGGCCAAACATTAGTAATCCTCTTATTTCACGTATTTCAAGGAGAGAAGTTCCTAACTTCGATAAATTTGAGACCACCAGCATGCATGATTGTATTGTCAAAAGGCAAAAAATTTAGGAACTTTACCATATATTACTTAGTTAATTTGTGTTTGTAACTTTGTAAAACCAGTTTCGCAGACCTTTTAAAAAAATACTTGAAATTATCACGTGGAGTTAAGTTTTGTCTCCTATTAAAGTAACACTTTTGCTCATATTTTCGACGTGCCATATTTTTAAATAAACTTCATTCTCATGAATTCAACAACGTTTACAAGTAGTTACTTTTAAACAATTTTGGGTACGACCCAGTAATTAAAGTCTCTCGAAGATGCGCGTCTGACATTTAGCAGGTGCTGCGCTTGCGCAAGCATCATAATTAAATTTAATGGCTCCCGTATTGAAACAATTATTGTATCGGCGATTCACAATGGGGGGAGGGGCTGGAGGTATTTCTGTTGCGATGGTTAATACTTCATACTTTGTTCTTCAGTTGTTTTTGCAGAAGCGCAGGTTGACCTCTAGTTTGATGAACAGATGTACTAAGGTCAGGCTTTTAAATGTAGATTGTTAAGCATAGTAGCTGGAAATAATTGAAGGATAAAAGAAGCATAATATTGATAACCATTAGACTGCGTGGCACATTAGATAGCTACCAATTTTGTCCAGAAACTCGAAAATACAGCGTTTTAATTGACTCATGGTAGAGCATCAGTTTAAGTAAGCGTATCAACAAGAGATAAAACAGAATCAGAGGATACGTATTTGACTACTACTGTGATGGAATTAAATAACTTAACCATATGCTGAACCGTTCAAAAATACAAAGCAGGCACCTTTACACATACTTTTGTAAAACGATTTTAAGATACCTCTTTCTATCCTTTTCACACATAGGGACGGCATGAATGAGCTATACGAATACAGGTGAACTCATCGTGATGCGTAGACCCGGCACACGAGCAAGACCGACGATAATATCATTGTTGGACAGACGGCCGGCTCCATTACGCCGGGATTGCGTATCGCGACGATTACGTGCACAAAGCGCGCCGCGTCTAATGCCAGAAGGAAGGTACTACACTGTGGAAGCTAAAGATGTGAGAGTGTCATCATCATCATGTCACTTTATACATCACTGTAGAAGGACGTGGAAATGAAACCGCGTATCTGTATGTCTGAAAACAGGTAAAGATGGCGGGAGATCGTGCCAAGAGCTGTATCTGCCTCTACAGCCGATGTGAACGCTTCAACGTGACCACGACCGCTCTTCTCAGAGAGAAACAATAAAGAAGAAGAAGCAGGACGACCCTCTAATTTACCACAAGCAATTGAGGATTTAGCCAACACTAGACTAGGATAGAGCCTGGTCGAACTGGTCCGAGTGATACTTCATCACCTTATTAAGCTACTTTTCTGGAGCGAAGACAATTCTTAGCTTCGAACTGCTCCTATTTTCTTCAGCTTCATTTCGTTGCGGATCCAAGAGGCGACATTAACAGCATCAGAGGCATAATCACAAGGAAATATATTTTAATTTTCGACCGCAGGGGCCAATTAATGCGCTATGCTTTGTACAGATGTCATAATTTAGAAACAAGTGACATTTTGTAAAGAATAGCATTCGCTTGCGGCTAAGATTAGCTGCTATGGGTTCAAATTCTCTAGAGAATTAATATAAACAGTATTCATGGGATGAAAATAATCTCCCGTTAGGTACTTGAGATTGTGTTATTTTCTATCAGTGAAAGGAGATGTAGTAGTATAAGAGATAACCTTCAGTTGAATATTTGCATTTGTATTAACCACGACTACATTTCAGAATTTTCGAAACTCAAAAAATATACAATAAGTTTTCGAATACGACAGTATGTAAATACTTATTTCGTGACTTAAATATTACAAATAATATTGGTAAATTATTAACTACAATAATCTTGATCCATAGCATCGCTTCCCACAGGATCTCCGGCCATATTCAGGATCATTTCACCGGGACACGTCCGTCCCGGGACGATCTAACATCTTTCTGGAATTATCCACTATAAGGAAGATCGGGATTCTCGGGAAGAGGGCATTACGTTTACTAGATTATTCTTTGAGATTTTTCATGTAATGCACGATGCTGTTTTGATGTTAGGTAGGTATATTTTTATTTAATTTTAGCAAAGATTAATTCAACAAAATCTATGTATTTTTTATGCTGAGTAGAGTATTCAGCAAATAATATTGATATTACTTTTTTAAATAGTCTGTTTTAGTTAGAAAAATGATGATAGATTAAGAATACATCGTAGCTTTCTTTATGTGCCTAAAACTGAGAAAGATTTTTTTTATTTCTAAAATAATTCGTATTTATTTCAAAAAACAAATAAAAAATAGCCAGTATTTCACAAATCAACATTGCCCACCCACAATCTCTATAAAACTGACTTCTTTTTGCATAGAGCGCGGCGCGGGCGCATCATTCCTACTATTGAGCTCCGGCTTCAATCTCTCTTTACGGTAAATAAATAAACATCAGCCAACAATAGTCTAATCATTTCTTACCGACGATAATATATTTGTCTGCCCTACGACGTTAGGCCCCTCGCACACGCAACTACGTGAGCGTGAACCTAGTTTCGACTACGAACGTTTACATAAATTACATGTCGAGATATAAATCGCGTAACTCTGTCTGTTGACATTGTTTGAATTTTACATGTCTCAAATTGTTGAACAAAGTGTTTTCGTTTCACGCGAACATTTGTTTCGTTCTGGTATAGTGTGCAGTAGTTACTTTTACTTAATATGGTCATTATTGTAATAGTCCGAGATAATTTGCAGCACTTTAAAAGATAAGACAAATAATTATGTTAATTTGAAGTATTTGCATAATATCTTCATTTTGGTCGGTATTAAAATTTATCTTATTATAACTATCAGTTTTCTAGATAATCTGGGTGATGAACACTTCCATACTTAGTATTTACTGTTCAACTGGTTTTTATCAGCGAACGACCAATTAAATATCTTATATTTTCTTAAAAGAATCGAAAAAAAAAAAAAAACTAAAGTAACAGAATGCCTTATAATTTGCCTTATATACCAATTAAATGGTATTAAAGTTTATATAAATAAAATGTTCAATAATTAATAAGGATCGTGTCCGATGGCCTTATCCTTGCGCCGACGCATCGCAGGCGATAATTGCAAATTGCCCGGGTGATCGATGAGGCAAGAAAAATATGTCAAATCATTAGGCCCATTGGTGGCTGGAGGGTGAGCCTTGTGTAGTACACGACATTATTTGACTTGATAAGGTTGATGGTAATAGCTCAAGAAGATATAAATGTTAAGGAAATAAGGACCTCCTTTGGAAGGAAGGAAGGGTGACAGTTGCGATTTTATGCGATCGCTTTACGATTTACAATGTGATAATTTATTGATAGCAGGTAACTATGATAGATACCTAGTTCCTTTAATTTATCTTCTAAGAAGTGGGTAAAATAATGTGCAAACTTATACATCATGATGAATCTAAAATTGTTGAATTAAATACCCAAAATTAAAATATTGACGATGAAATTAACATTGCAACTCTATGTATGTAATTTGATCCAATAATTGGCTTTGCTATTCGTATGTACCATGCTGCCGTACATATTGCCCTATTTGGAATTTTACTACACTCAAATAGGACCAATATTTTGCGTAACTTAAAGTCCAAACAAGCCCTACCAAAGCACTAATAAATTCATCATGTCACAGCCAGTTAGTTTTTCCTCCAGTGAAATAATAGAGCTGCTCCAAAGAAGGACAGCTAGTGCGCAGAGGTCAGTCAGTGGGTAAGCAGGTGTCCCAAATACGACTGTAAAAACATACGGAGGAAGTTTTTGGGCGTTCCCGATGCGTCAATATTGCATTTTGATTTGTGAGGATGTTGATGTTGTTGTATTTACTGTCATTATTTACCTCTGTCAGTATCAGGATTTTAAGTATGAGGTGGTAGATACTTCGAAAAAGAAAAAGTTTTAAGGAGTAACCCCCACTGTAAGGGGAATTAGTTATTACTTAGATACAGGGAATGATATCAACAATGTTAATTTAGGTATTGAAGAAAAATTACGTCTAAAAACTGTTTGGATTCAATTTAAAAGTTTCTCACTAAACCTTACTTTCTTTGTAAGCCTGCTTTCGGGAAAACAACTGTCAATAATTTAAAAAAAACACATGATTGTGTAAAGACAATATCGCTAAACGCTGCGCGCGCGCACCCAATGTCGCCCCGTATAACCCACAGTTGAATGATGGCCGCCAACGAGGTCGAATTACCATCTCCCTCATTACCTCTGTCTCCTCATTATACTCGTAAGCATCGTAGCGGAAACGACTGGGATTTACACGATTCAATTTGGAAATAGACCTGCTTCCAAAATAAAGATAAAAGCTATCCTGTGTTTTTCTCTGGGTCTCACTTTCATTTTCATAATTAGTTAAGTGTGAAGAGAAAAGAGGCGTGAGAAGGTAACATACAGAAGTTATTCTACAATAGGATTTGAAAGTGACAGCTTAAATGTAATTTGACAGACTAACTTAATCTGTAGTATTACCGAAGTCAGTAAGAACTCCGCCCCTATTTATCGAAAGTGCTGCAGATCTACCGGAAGTGTTAAAGCCTGCGCGCGCGGATTTAATGCTATAATTTAAAAATCGGCGCTTGCGCAGAGATACATTTTACTTTCGATTTGTAGATTACGTTAGATCGTGTAGGTGTGAATTAAAAATATCGTATTTGGTTATCTAATTAGTTGTTCCAGTTTTTAAAGCAGTGTTTTATGTGACAAGAGCATTCAATACATTAAAACGATTTTAGGCTAATGTATGTTACCATTTTTCCATACAATGGATAAATGAAAATTGTTTCGTGAATTTAAAAATGGCCGTTACTTTCCTCTTGGCGTGTGACTACCTACATGATTCTACTTATACTCGTTTACTTTTCATTAAATTGCCTATTGTTGCGCTCTAAACAGTTTTTACAGCAGTTTGTAAGATCAGTGTTCGATTGTAGATCGAAAGTTGTGACATGCTCCCACAGTTTTTCGCCGCGTGCGCAATGATACAGTCAACGGCATATTACAATATAATTTTGAAGTAACGCATTATTACATAAGGCACAACACTGTTTAGCTTTCAAGTTCCAAAGTAAAACTGCTGCGCATGCTTTTGGTGATGTATTTTTATGCTTACGCGCTTGAATTATAACCTCTATACGATCTGAAATATTTGACTCAAACTACAAATCGAATAAATGAATGAGAAACCGCCACCAAAAATCCAAAGCAATCTGGCGTATTCATAAACGCTTCCCGCTGTCTCCGACTCGCATGCATTTCCCGAACCTCTAAACGATCTGTATTAAAGGCTCACTTGACTGAAATTACAAATCGAATAATTATGAATAAATTCAAGAAACCTCAACGAAAAATCCAAAGCAATCGGGCGTATTCATAAACGCATCCCGCTGTCTCCGACTCGCTTACATTTCCCGCTAAAAACTGACCACAAAGAGTTACATATTTCTGTAAATATTCAGCGAAAAAAGTAGCGGCCCTGCAGCGTTTTGGTAAATGGACTGAAGCCCCTTATTGGGCCACTATAAAAATCAATGAGATAAGAAACTGAATTTACTCTGAGTCCTCATAAAATTTTAAAGCGTCCATTTTAAATTATTTCTTACACTCCATGATTTATTATAATGAAAATCGTGCGCGTACTTTCGGTTGGTTACACAATTTACTTAATTTGACCCCAAGTACGAAATCGTTATGTTAAAATGTAAAAGGGCTTGTAATACGGTTATTTAATGGTTCGGTTGAGTATTATCCTATCGTGTTCTTGGAAACTCGTGAGTACAATTATTTACGAAAACTGGTACTTCACAGTTAACAGTCTTAGTTAAAAACGTTACTCTGAGAAGATTGCGTAGTTTTTCTAACTTAATAACATGGAATATTGATTTAATAACACATTATCTGACAGTAATGGAAGGTGTGAATGGAGGCTTCTTTATCACACAGATATCGGATGCCCTCAACACCTTGCTCTACACGTAGAAAGTGTTTCAAGTAGCCGCTGCGTAGGCGCACACATTCATAGTGTTTCAACTTTTACTTTTAATGTTTACTTAGATTAATTTGCACTTGCTCACTAAATAGAAATGTTTGTTGATAGTGCAAATACTAACAATTGAGAAATGTGTGAACGTTGGTGAAAACTGTGTGAAAATAAATATGCCTAAAGAATTTACGTCTAATGCCGTTGAAATTCAGTGAAGTTTTAAGTCATTTTTTTTATTTTGTTAAGTAAACCTTACGCAATCTCAACATTGGAACCTGCTTATGAATACGAGCCGAGTAAGAGCACAAAGTATTGCATAAGGGCGTGTTCACACTTGATTTACGGGTTCTATCCACACCTCAAAGAGGTCGATTAACTTTTTAATTTAGTTTTTAATTAAACCACTTGAGGGCGGAAGTCTACGTTATATACTAATAAAGACGCCAATATACGTTTATTTATATGGCAAATAAACATGCTGTTAATGTGTTGTGTAAATTGAATGGGACCAATTAGCGGTATCGTGATTTAGTTGCGTATGCGTAAGAGCAGAGACGTTAATGCCCATATATGGAACCAGCTTAGTAATAATAATTAGTTAAATATATTGTCATAGCTTAACTTGGTATTAAGATCCAATTTACCGGTTCTTAATAGTTTTAGATTAGTTATCTAAAATTAACGTTGTAGTTTATCTGTCAAATAAGTTTCTAATAAGTAGGCCATCAGGAAGTGTATCAGCAAATACAAAACAGACATAATTCCTACTGTACATAGTACATACCTACACAGTTATTAAAATTTCTAGTCGCATCTCAAACTAAATTTTAAATAACTTGAAAAAATTGAATTGCCTAAGGTGGGAATCGAACCCACCTCATATACCCTTCGGAGTGTATGGAATTTAAAAGCCATACCTTCTAGCTTCAAAAAGCTATTACGCAAGTTCATAACGATCCAGAATTCCAGATAGATGATGGAATCGCGGATATTTCCTTCCTGCGCGCGCATCGGCACCACTTAACTTTCATACGTCGTGACCGGCGCGCTCGCTTTCCACGCCCTAACGCGAAAGTTACCTGAAACAATAATGGGATTTATTATAAAACAAAATAACTTGGAATATCATAGAAATAATATGGTCAGTTTCGAAGGAGGAAACAATTTGTAGGATATATCAATAATTGTTGATGTCTTTAGAGCTATTAAAAATCACCAATGCTTGTTGGTTGTTGCGAGCCGTAGCTTAAACTATAACTAGTATTTCAAGAAACATACGATCGTGGCCAAACATGACACGTGATATTCCGTTTGCAGTTAAACGTGTACAATACTTATTAGATTCTGTGAAAGCTCACACCTTACTTTATGGTGCCATGGAACAATCTAATGCACGGATTCCTATTATAGAAAAATCACGTTGATTTATATTTCCTCCTCGGAAGCATTTAGTCATTTCTTGTGGCAGCCCTTTAATCAAATGTAGATCGTCTTGGGGCGCCGAAAAACAGTTTAGTGTCCTAGTTTTAAATATTTTTAACCTACGAGTTTACGTCTTACGTCATTGCCCAGAGCGTCTGCTCCTTTAGCTCTACCCAGAGCTGACACGGCAGAGAACCGAACTCAAATCACAGACCCCAGAGATAGTTAAAACATGTATTAAGTAATATCTCAAAGATTCGACCATAAACTAGCCGCACTATCCTTCCCACTTATAAATAGACTCGCATTTATCTGTGCCATCACTTTACATCTTCTTTCCGAGTAACAGCTCACTTGAAATCTACGTTATAACATGTAAGAATGTCGTTCAGCAGCATTTTATATTGTTGAACATATTATCTAGTCGGAGATTATTGGAAAGCATTATATAATAATAAAGCGGACAGGGCTCGCTTGCGTGTTGCACGCTACTGTGCGCCGGCGCTGCCCGCGGCAACGCGCCGGGAGCGCGACTCCAATGATACACGGAAAAAGATTTCAAAAAAGTTTAGTATGTGTCTGAATGTTAATAATACCTTTTGGTCAGATGACAAAGTACCAGTACTGAAATTGACTCAATGTTGGATGATCAATGAGGTCTACTTACTCTCTAGACCAAATAATCAACTAATGAGTATTGTCATAGATGTAATACATACTCGTATTGAAGCTAAGGAACATGAGCTCAACGAAACGTGAAAGACTTTCTAGATATTAGCATTTGTGTTTATGAACCGTACGACAATGGACACGGTGAGAGAGCGCCGCTCTGTGTCGGCGATCTAAATCACTCCTTTAGACCATTGTAGAACACGAGACCTTATGATGCAAGATTAAAACAGAGCCTGTGCAATATTTTGTTTATTAAATTAAAATGACAAATACAAACTACCTAAGCTCAAGTTAGACTCCTAAAAATAAAATCGCGCAACTAAAAGACATCTCAAATAAAATCTAGTCTTAAACTAATGTACATTAAAGCTAAAAACATTTTGATATTAAACATAATGAAGGAATTCATCACTTTTTGCCTTTCAACTTTTTCTTTTTTTCGGGTTCTGGTTCGGGAGGGGGAGTGGGGGGTAGTTGCCTGTCAGGCCACTTGCGGCGAAGATAATCCACTATGCCGTTGATGTTGACAGTCGTTGTCTTCTCCGCCTTAGGACCGGCGAAGATATTACACATCTCTACTAGCAAGTCGTCATCTAGTACAGCGCCAGCTCTTCTTACAGATCTAAAGAACTGCTTTGTTGCCCAAGGATCTTTGCTCTCCTTATGCATAGCGAGGATAATCAAGGCTATATCTACCGGTTGCTTCTTCATGCGGCATATAGCATCAGCCCTGTTAAACAGTATTTCTCGCATGTCGATGCCTTTCGATACGAACGTGGGCCGCAACCCACCCCACGTGATAACGGTGTTTTTACGAAACTTTAATCTTTTCACCTCATCTAGGACTATCAGGAACTGCTCATTAACAATCACGTTATCCATCAAAAGCCTTTGCAGCTTGACCTGACGTTCTTTCATGAATGTCAACAATCTGACAGCATCATCAGGGGTCATAGTATTGTACGATAAATCTAACACTTCAAGTTTGACAGCTTTCGGTAAATTCGTTCCAATCGCTTTAATCGCCAATCCCTTTAAGTTGTTATTGGACAAATTCAAACTGCGTAGATTTGGATTTTTCATTAGTACTTTTATTCCGTTTCCAACACGCTGACCACTTAGTGCATTCCAAGATAAATTGAGCACCTCAAATTTATCATTTTGAGAGAGCCTGACGCACAAGGTATATATCGCGTTAGGGGACAGCATAGAATTCCATGACATATCTAGGTGAGTGAATTTATTATTAATCTCTATCACCTCGGCCAGCATTGCCGCTGAGTTGCCAGTTAACTTGTTGTAACTCAGATTTACATCTGCAATGTCTGATCCCTTAAAAATAGCTCTGGCTAAATACTCCACACCTCGATCTTCTAACTGGTTTCTGGATAAGTTTATTTTTTTGAGTGTTCGGTTCAAATGAAGGTTGTACAGCAGAAATCTCGCTCCATCTGGGCCAATTCTGCATCCTGTCAAATTTAGCTCTTTCAAAGTTATGTTATTTACTAACATTTCGCCTAAATGGTAGCACCCATCTATACTTATGAAGTTATCAGTTAAATCTAGAACTTGAACGTTTCTGTTTAACTTAAGTGCCATAGCTATGGAGCGAAACGCAGATGGAGCGATTCCGTAGTACTTTAGATCTACTTTTTCTTCAAGAAGTTGACGACAGAAGCTTCTAATCGGGCATAGGTTCATTTCTTTGCATGTGTCCATGTAGAGTTCTTGACCATCGTCGGGATATATGATTTTTGGGATGGGATGAAATAGAGCTTCTCTGATTCCTGGGTCTTTAACACCAGGGTAATTATAATAAGGGTGTCGTAAGACTGAGCTAGCAGAAAGTGGTGCGTACTTGGTGCATATTTCCCCACTGCCAGGGTCGTAGAGCCCCTCTGCATACCTGTCTCGTTTGACGTTTACTTGTTCCCGCACGTCGAAGAGGAGGGAAGACCACTCTTCCATGGGAGGCTCCTCCGAAGACGGAAGGCTGTCTTTCTCGAAGACTACCTGCACCACTGGAGCTGGGACAAAGGAATGTTCGCTGGACATGATGTCGTGTTTTAAAAGATACTAATGCAAAAGTTATACTGTTACAAAACTATTGTATGATGTTTGAACGGAAGTTTGTAGATATTTGACAGCCACGGTTTTGACATTAATGTGACATGCAAGATTTTTGGTAGAGTAAAAACTACACAGAGGATTTATTTCACAATCACTAACTCTAAAGAGGTTTCATCAGACTGTAATTTTGTAATTTTTTTAATTTTGTAAGCTTGCTATCTATTAAATGTAATACAATAGAAAATAACATTTTATTGAGTACCTACTTTCAAATTAAAAAGCGAAGTTTTATTAATTCGTTTATTAAATTAAAATAACAAATACAATCTACTAATAATAATGTTCTTAAATAAAAATCCCACAAATTATTGTATTAAATTAAAATAACAAATACAAACTACTTAAAATAATATTCTTAAATAAAAATCGTACAACTAAAATTGGTCTAAAATAAAAATATTATCTTAAATAAAATCTTAAACTTATGTATAAAGACTATAAAAATACTTAAATATTATAAAAAATATCATTTCTTTTCTTCCTTCTTTGTCATAATTTCTGGTTCAGGTGGGGGAGTAGGGGGAAGTTGTCTGTCAGGCCACTTGCGCCGAATATAGTCCACTAGACCGCAAATATTGACCGTCTGACTCTTGGCCGACCGTGGCCCGGCAAACACATTGCACATCTCCAACAGCAAGTCATCATCCAAGGGAGCACCGCCTCTCCTGACTGCACGTAGAAACTCCTTAGTGTCCCACGGATCTTTGCACTCCTTATGCATTGCGAGAATAATCAAAGCTATATCTGCCGGTTGCTTCTTCGCCTTGCAAACAGAATTGGCTCTATTCAAAAGCACCTCTCGCATGTCGATGCCTTTAGATACAAACTTCGTCCTCAAACCACCCCAGCTGATAACGGCGTTCTTGCGAAATTTCAATCTGGACACTTCTTGCAGCATTTCCAAGAACTGCTCGTTTACAAATACGTTGTCCATCAACAGTCGTTGCAGCTTGACTTTACGTTCTTTCATGTACGCCAATAACTTTAACGCGTCATCGGGAGTCATAGGATTGTAAGATAAATCCAACACTTCAAGCTTAGTAGCTTTGGGCAAATTTCCGCCGATTGCTTTTATTGCTGGCCCCTCCAACCTATTATTCGACAAATACAAACGACGTAGATTTGGATTTTTCATTAACATTTTCAATGCATTTCCAACGCGCTGACCACTCAATGAGTTCCAAGATAAATTCAATTCCTCGAATATGTCGTTTTGTGAAAGATGTGTGCACAACAGAAATATCGCGTTTGGAGACAGCAAGGTATTCCAAGACATGTCTAGATGAGTTAATTTGTTGTTTATCTCAACAGAATCCGCGAGTGTTGCTGGGGATTTGCCAGTCAATTTATTGAAACTCAGATTAACATCGGCGATGACCGATCCCTTAAAGATAGACCTGGCTAAGTACTCCACGCCTTTATCTTCTAACTGGTTTTTGGATAGGTTCAATCTTTGAAGCGTGCGGTTTAAATGAAGTTTATGTAACAGACATCTAGCGCCATCAGGGCCAATTCTGCACCCTGTTAAGTTCAATTCTTTTAAAGTTACGTTATCTACTAGCATCTCGCCTAAGTGGAAACAGCCATCTACACTTATCCAGTTATCAGTTAAATCTAGAACTGTAACGTTTCTGTTTAATTTTAATGCCATTGCTATTGGTCGAAACCCAAGTAAGCTGATCCCATAATATTTCAGATCTATTTTATTTTCAAGGAGTTGCCGACGGAAACTTCTTATTGGGCATATATTCATTTCTTTGCATATGTCCGTGTATAGTTCTTGACCGTCATCGGGATATATGACTTGCGGGATAGGATGGAGTAAAGCCTGCTTGATGCCTGGGTCTTTGACTCCTGGGTAATTAAAGTAGGCATGTCTCAAGACTGAGCTAGCAGAAATTGCTGCATACTTGGTGCATATTTCTCCACTGCCTGGATCGTACAGTCCCTCTGCATACCTGTCTCGTTTGACGTTTTCTTGTACTCGCACATCGAAGAGAAGAGAAGACCATTCTTCCATGGGAGGCTCTACTGAAGAATCAAGGCTTTCTTTTTCGAAGACCACTTCCACCTCGGGTGCCTCATTGATGAACGAGTGTTCGCTGGACATAATGCTGCGTTTTTTAATTAATTAATTCAAAATATATTTTTCTAAAACACTATTGCTGGCATTGATTGACATTTGTCTATTTTTTTTTAATATTGAAAGATCTAGTCTAGAAAGAACATAGAGAAAGAAAGAATTGAATAAAGAGGAATCACTACTTATTATGATTGTATCTTTGGGGACATAATGCCTTGTGGGACCACAGCCCCCCTAGACAAAACGCACTTTTTGATCGAATCGAAAATCGAATCCGTCAAAACTCCATACAAAAAAGGGGCTTTTCGACCACTTTTCGACTGGTTTGCGATTATAATTTGCACTTTGTCTAGACCCACTGGTAGTACTTATTATTATTCTGTGCTTGTGATGCCTTGGCTTGCCTTTCCTAACCTATGGTTGGTATGGGTATTTGTAAAGTACTTCACTGCGATGAATAGTACCTTGAAATGCTCAGATTTAATAGTTTTCTATATCTATTGGCTTGGTGATAAGAAACTACAATGTTAATATTATAATTTATTAAACAAAATTAAAAGTAAACATTATACAACTTAAAACTTCAATAACAATAATACTAAAATAAAATAAAAACTAAGGAGACGCGTATCCATAAATTATTTACCAGAATAAAATCTAAAAATAAAACGTAGTCTAAAATAATACCGCCTTAAAAAATAATTGTACTAAAATAAATATCTCTGAAAATAAGCTTCACTTCTTTTTGCCTTTGCCTTTTCCCTTTTCAGCCTTAGGTTCAGGAACAGGTTCTGGAATGGGTTCGGGTTCAGGTGGAGGAGTTGGTGGTAGTTTTCTATCAGGCCATTTTCTTTTCATGTAATCGACTAGCAGCCTTACATCAATCGTTTTAGCTTTAGCAGAACGAGGACCAGCGAATATATTAGCCATTTCATCGAGCAGATCATTGTCCAGCGGTGCACCTGAGGCTTGCATTGCAGACGTGAAATCCTTGGACTGCATGATTTCATTTTTGTCTTTGAGCAGCTGCATAGCCACCAAAGCTACATCAACAGGCCGTTTCTTAGGCTTCTTGGCTAAAAATTCCGCCCTGTCCAATATCAACTCTCTCGGGTCTGGTCCTTTTCCTTTGAACGCACCAATAACTCCACCATATGTGACAACAAGGTTCTTCTTTGATTTGGTTTCCTTTATTGCACTTAGATACAGTAAAAACTCACCGGTGACGAACACATTCTCCATAAGAATTTTCTGTACTTTAATATTTGGAGCCTTTACTTTCAGCAGTATTTGCAAAGCGTCACCTGGTGTCATTGGATTGTACGATAAGTCGAGGGTCACTAACTTTTTTGCTTTATTTAAGCCCCCAATTATATTCGTGATCGCTTCCCCATTCAGCCTGTTGTTACTGAGATTCAGATGTCGAAGATTGGGAGCACTGAGCGCATTTTTCACAGCAGTTCCGAGGCGAGCTCCGGATAATGTATTCCAAGACAAGTTCAGTTCTTGCAGTACTTTATTTTCAGAGAATCTACTTAGTAAATTGAACGTGCCGAGAGGAGTGTAAAGATTATTCCAGGATAAGTCTACGTGAGTAAATCTGTTGTATGTTTCTATCGCTTCAGCCAATACCCCGGCACCTTTTCCACCAATGTTATTATAGCTTAAGTATATTTTTTGTACATTAATTCCCTTAAAAACAACAGTTGCAAGGTTTTCCATCCCTGCATCAGTCAGTTGATTCCTATTCAAATTCAATATTTTAAGAGTCTTATTCGTTGCTAATCCAGCAAAGAGTCTTTTAGCCCCTACAGGTCCAATTCGACAACCTGATATATTCAATTCTTCCAAATGGGTATTTTTGGCCAGCATCTGGCCTAAATGATAGCAAGCGTCTATGCTTAAGAAGTTATCAGCAAGGTTTAGAACTCTTACGTTTCTGTTAAAAGTCAAGGCCATTGACATAGGGCGCACACCCGCTGAATTTACACAGTAGTATTTTAAATCAATGACTTCTTCCATTAAGCCCTTCGAAAAGATCTTTACCGGAGACTGATTCATTTCTTTACACACCGCTAGATACAATTCTTGGCCATCATCAGGGTATATAATTGGGTCTTCTGGTCTGAACAGCGCTCTTGTTATACCTGGATCTACTACAGCTGGGTAGTTGTAATATAGATGTCTAAAAATAGCACTGTCTGACATACCAATGTATTTGCCACATATCTCCCCACTACCCGCGTGGTAAAGCCCTTTTTCAGCCAAAAGCTTCTTCACGTTTTCTTCGGGGAGTTCGAGGATGTATGAAGACCATTCTTCCATTGGAGGCTCCTCAGAGCTCACCTCAACTTCTGCTTCAAACACTATTTCAGTTTCGACCTCTTCACCTATGAAGCTTTGTGAAGACATGGTGAATTTTTGTCTAAACAAAAATATAAAACTTATAAAAATACTACGACAAAATACTATAGTTCCAAAATACTGGACTGTCCTGTCGATGACATTGACAGTGGGGCGCCACCGTCAATACCGGATCGCTGGTTCAGATTTTTGCCATGTTAGAAACCATATAGTTGAACGATGGTAGCGCCCCCCTGTCATTGAGTTTGGTGGGACAGTTCAGCGTGGGTCATCTATACATGAATATCAATACAAGATTTGTCAAAATTGACATAATTTATGAATGACGGCTGTCATAAGCCTATAACACTAATTTATTGAAAATACTCTTTGTAATAATCTTTTTGGTAAAAATCTAAAGCTGTGAATGCACGAGAAAAATAATTGGGTCTGAAGCGGTGTTCACAATCAGAGCAAAGGATATTAAAATAATGGTCTTTCGAGTATTCTCGAGAAAATTCTCCACGCATAATTAAATCATTAATTAAAGAGCTACGGTACAAGTAAGCGGCGTACGCACAGGATCATAAAAACAGATCCAATAAATGGTAAAACGGTACAATTTGATGAAATATTATAAAAAAGGAAAGTGAATTTAATATTAGCTTCTAGTTATCAAAACGTTTTGAAATAGACTATTAAAGTCAAAGGTTTAATGGTGGTTTAATTACAATCTCCGAGTGCGCGGACGCACGCAAGCCTTTACGATACTTTAATTATTGTACTCGCAAGGGATGAGATACTAAAGTAATTGCTTGTATACTCGTATATTTTACCAATAGGAAAAGGAGTCGTAAATAGAGACGATATATGACTTTAGATTCGCGGTAATTTGTATCAGCAACCTAGATTTTACTGATATGCTACGTAATTTAAGAGGATTTAGTTGATATCAATTATCGTAAAGTCAAGAAAATTATTATAAAATCTGTCCCTGAAAGTATTCCAATCCTTTATAAGAGGATTCCAGAACCAAAAAGGTCTCAAGTCCCCAATAGCAGTCGCTTCACACGTTTATGTTGAGTTGAACGCGACCTTCTGGCCTCAACTGATGGTGTATAAGCACAACTCAACACAAGTGAAGTAAAAACGGCAGTCTTGGTTCGACTGAATTGCAGCATAGCAAACAGGGCCTTTTCAGGGTACTATACGTCCCAAATAAAGCTTGACATCTAAAAACCTTAACTAAACCTTATTTTGTATTTAATTATTAGTAGAATAGAGAAAATGGGACAAGAATCAGACAAATGTGCCAAAGACTGCCACGAGGAGGCCATTGCCATTGAGGTCACCATGTAACTGCGACAAGATAAAATAACAGCCAAAGTGAAATGGATAGAAATTGACCTAAGTTGTATGTAGCACTTGAAACATTTATGAGTAAGACCATAGCTTACTTAAAGTTTTGGACACTCAACCAAAATATTACAACCGTATCATTAATAGAACTGGCTCAACGAGGTATGAATATGAAATCTTGTAATTCAGCATCGTAGCTCTTCTGCACCTTGCTTTATTATACAAAGCATCTTCTAGACCTAGAAATAGCTTTCAAACAGTGAAAGTCTGCCGTAGGCCGTTAAGCCAAGGTCGGCCATAGTGTTGGCAAGTGCCGGCTAATTGATTGCTTCGTGGGATGAGTTTATGGTGGAATTTCTGTGGAAACTATTCATATTATTATCATAATCATATTCAAGGATATAGCGGAAATATTTACAGCTGTCTGAAACAGTTTTGTCTCGGTTATAGGTCGCTCAGCAAGAGTTGAGGCAATTAACACAAGCAAAGACGATCTGTCTATAGGTGTACCAGAATCTCATGGCAAACAAAAATATTGGAAAAGTGTGTTTTTCATATGGCAATTGTCTATGGTTTAATTGTCACCTGTCAAAGAAAATTATGAAATCTGTCAGCCGCTGCAAAATTTTTGTAATCTCTTCTTGACTATTTGTTATTTTTCTGAAAAAGTCGAAAAAGTTGAGGCAACGCATATTGTTTTCAATGTGAATTGTAAAATAAGGCATAATTCAAAGTCAATCTTTGATTCTAAAGCGCGTCCGTCGAGTTGACAGTAAGTTGGACTGAAATGTTTTGATACATTTAGTTTATTACCCAACTGCGTCCGAAGGAGGGTTGTGTTTTTTTATATTATTCTTACTTAATAGCTGCTTTATCGGGGTTTTCAGGTATATCTCACAAATTGGTGCAGATGTTATTACGACCATGTACAGAAAATTGAAAAGATTTCATCAAGCAAGATTGAATAATGAGAAGTTTCCAATTTTTTTCTTTTAAATAAACCTGAAATAAATATAAGTAAAACTAATAATAATTGTGAAATAATCATGAAAATATCTCTACAAATAAATAAGTTACAGGGCCCTAAAGCTGCGCATAACTATTCACGACATTCATTCGGAGTACAAACAGTAAATCACCTCTGATCCAGCCAGTGCTGTTAACAGGTTAATTTTTTTTAAATCTAGCAGTTTTTAATTTTTCAGATAGGGTCACTCAAGATTCTTTCTTACTAAAATTTTGTAACCTTTTTTTTAAATATCCCAGACCTGGCCATATACAAAAAGAATGGCCCCGCCTATGTTTCAGTTCCACGCGAAAATATGTAGGTAATATAAATAATTTATTTCTCAGACATTTCTTGATCGATTTAAAAACAAACTTCACCGTCTTTTTAGTTTTGGTATATATTTTAATCCCATTCAGAGAAATATAGTGTTTATAACATCAGGAACTTCTCCATTTAAATGCTGGAAGAGCAATTTATTTACAATACCTCTTTATTTTGATCATCTGTCTATTGAAGAACAAGAAATGCAAGTGGAGTTCTTAGAATCGTTTTCTAGTTCTGAATGAAGTGATAAGTTAAAAGTATGATGCATAATAAAATTAGTTACTTAAAGTAATATACGATTTATTTAAATTCCAAGACAATTTCCTATGTTAAAAACCTGATGTATAACAACATTCTTCATACACATACCTACCTAAAATGTTTATTCGTACTTACTTCATGTTCATTAATATTAAAGTCATAAAAGTAAAAAATTAAACAGTATCAAGATCGTTTATTCCAATTTCCCCAGTATTGCTCTCAACAAAGTTTATTTTCCCTATTTGCCATGAGATTCTGGTACACCTATACGCTTGTCGCGCTGAAATCTTGCGTATTTTGACTGATTTGTATGTTCTGTATTCAAATATTACATCAGTGTGAGCAAAAGCTCGTCTCAACTTTCGCTGCGCGACCTATACTCCATTTACGACATCCATCAATATTTTCATGGCTCGGGGAAATATTAAATTGGGATGTCATTACTGTAGGGTATATTTCAAAATATGTCCGCAAATCATTCGCAAGCTGGTCTGAAACTGGAACGCCAGATTGTTTGCAGTGATAACTCCAGATTCCAAATCAAGTGGCTGACCTCTTTCGTCCATCACGACAAGCCAAGCCTCCTCATTGTCTATGGCAGCGGTCCTCAAACCTCAACATTTGCCCTTGTAAATATTATGTAAAGTTAGCTTTTTCAATGAAATATCAGACATTATTTTTCTTATTCCATACTTACGGTGTATTTGTTTATTTAAACTCTAATGCCACATTAATAGGTCTGTAAGGAGAATTTATAGTATACCCTCGACTCTACATAGCTGTTTCTTAGTAATTTTAAAAGTTATACGAGTATGCCTAGAAACTAGTCATGACCCTTATTGTACGAGTTGGAATTATTTCGTGTCATTTTATTCTATGTAGTTTGATAGTTCACGGCCAGGAACATTTTCATGCTGCAGTGAGTTGTGAGTGAACATAGGGACTTACTGCACTAGTAAGTCCCTGTATTAAATGGATGAAGCGAGATTTTTGAAATAGTCACTAGCTATAAGACTGGAGCTATTGGTAAAAGTTTGAGAACGCCTCATCTAGGAATGTATAAAAATATCGATTTCGATACTATGTTTACTTTAAGGCTTAGGCCAAGAGCCTAACGCCCGTATTAAAAAACATTACTATGAGGTCTCACAGTGCGCGTGGAAGCACAGGGTGACACACGAACCAATCACAGAGCTCTGTGCAACGCTGGGCGTTCGATTAGCTGCTTCACTTAAGCAAGCATCGTTTGTGAATACGGGCGTAAGACTAACTCTTGACTACTTTTAAAGACTAAAGCCTGGTCCGTGAGCACGTAGAATTTTGGCCAATGACCCCAAGCTACTCATCCTTATCGCTCGCGCGTAATTTATATTGCTGTCGCGCTCGCACACTCACTGCAAGCGCCCGTCGCACAGTCGCCAAATCGGGTCGGGTCATTGGCCAAAATTCTACGTGCTCACGGACCAGGCTTTAGAAACGTTTGAGAACCCCTGGTCTAGGAATTTATACAGACAGCACGGTGCCTTTAAAGAGGAGAAAGCTTTCGTCAGCGCTCATCACGCCAGCCCTGCTAAGGGAGCTCGGAGGTCAACTGCCGATGAATTTCATTTGTACTGATTGGTGCTGGGAAGGGAAATTTGATAAAGCCTGGTCCGTGAGCACGTAGAATCCCGTCCAATGACCCCAAGCTACCCATCCTTATCGCTCGCGCGTAATTATATTGCTGTCGCTACTGTGCGACGCGCGCCCGCTTTGAGTGTGCGAGCGCGACAGCAACATAATTACGCGAGCGACAAGGATGGGCAGCTTGGGGTCATTGGACGGGATTCTACGTGCTCACGGACCAGGCTTTAGACAAGTGCGCTTCTGACAAGAGGGAGATTGAAAAGGTGATGTAACTCCATTTGGTAGTTGTATGTAACAGGTAACAGTGTTTTTGGATATTTGGTATTATTAAGTAATAGTAAATGAGTTTTGGGGAAGGCCATATTCAGCTGAGGATGTGCTATGGCTGAAATAATTACAGGCTATTTATAAGTAGTGGTCGCGTGGCGTTCGAGATAGAAATAAACGACGGGTTAACGGGACTATATTGTTGGTAGATCTTTGTCAATAAATAAATAAGTAAATAAATATTAGTAGTTTGTACTTACAAATATACATTCAAATTAAAGAAAAATACTAATATTCTTTTAAAAAAATGGCGGTACATGATTGGGAGCGTGATGCGTAACGGGATAAGGCGAGGCGGAAGAAGAAAGTCGCGTGGAGATCTTCCAACTAGCATTAAGAATTTTTCAGTTATTTGGTTCATTACTATTGAAAAACGAATTACCTAGATAACCTAAACATTGTCGAATAGATATTCAACATAGCTCTATCTTAAGTAAGAAAATATTTCCTTTTCAAATTCCCTTTTAAGTTTATCATAACATCAAATCGAGCGGTAACAGCGAGCCATGTTCGCTCGCGTGACGAATGCGAGATTGTGCCGATTGAGGTTAGTTCGATTTGGTATATTATGTATTTCGACCTGAGACCATCCATTCCATCCAATAAATATGTGGGATATTAATAAAAATAACAAGATTAAACAAATAACAGAATAAAACAATTGCCTCTAGTGGGATTCGCACACTCTAACTTTTGATTCCCAAATATATTGTAAAAATTACTGAGCTATCACGAAATTCGGTACTCTTTCAAATATGCATAAAAATTATGCGATTTGATCTTTTATTTCAGTCATTAGAAAAAGCGATTTCAGATTAGGTGTTTCATAGGGATAAGACCGCCTATACATAATAATGTGTGCCATCTCTTTTGTGTTTTATTTCTTTCTTATTTTGTGTGGTTAGTGAAANTTCATAAATCTTTCTTTTCTTTGTAAAGCTATCTACAAGCTTTTATTTTCTTTGACATCTGGAGTTGTAAAATCTTGCAACTTAAAATTTACTTACTCCCCGTTTTCCCATTGAGCTAAAATTTTGCATGTCTACACAGGCATGCAAAATTTCGTTTCATTTCGCACTAAATAATTTAATTTACACGTGTTTTCATGCGATGGCCAAGTCAATATATTTATGTAAAACGTTAATGATTTATTATTATTTATCCACAACGAGGAAGCTCTTGGCCTGTATCTCACCTGATGGTAAGTGATGATCAGGCCGAAGGTGGAAGCGAGCTTCACCCGGAATCCTCAACCACGGAGGAACTGGCTATCTTACCTCTAACTGCCGGAACACAACAATGCTGTTAACATTGTTGTTATGGCGACAGACTTAGGTAAGATGGTGGTAGCTAGCCTAGATTTCCTGGACTGGACTTGGTATTACATGGATCTCACAACTTTTTACCGTAGAACAACTGAGTAAATTTTGCTCTATGGATAAAAATCTTAAAAANCAAAATGTATATTGTATGATTGTATGCCTGACCAGGAACATAAAAACCCTGGCATAGTGGCGCGTCAATTGCATTTGATAGTGCAACACTGAGTACAGTCGTACCTGTGTTAAATTAATTATGTATCAGGATTCAGGATTACGGGCTAATTTGATATTTTCATAAATTAACGAAAAAATATTATTATAGGTAACCTGATNTTACCCTACTGTCTTAGGTACGATACAACTACGGATTAAGATCGTTTAGTCGACGCAGCGTTGAAATTGTACAGATAAACGCAGTTTGCGCACTCACTACGCGACGTCAAGCAATAAAAACCTAAAATTCGAACGCCAACTTTTTGCTACAACGCTCTTAACAGGGTTGGGTCAGGGTTTATAGTTTATTATCAATCAACGTGAAGTCATAAAAATTATTATAAAATCTGTCCCTGAAAGTCTTCAAATCCTTAAGAAGTGGATTCCAGAACCAAAAAGGTCTGAAGTCCCCAATAGCAGTCGCTTCACACGTTTAAGTTGAGTTGAACGCGACCTTCTGGCCTCAACTGATGGCGTATAAGCACAACTCAACACAAGTGAAGTAAAAACGGCAGTCTTGGTTCGACTGGATTGCAGCATAGCAAACAGGGCCTTTTCAGGATACGTCCCAAATAAAGCTTGACATCTAAAAACTTTAACTAAACCTTATTTTTTATTTAAGTATTGGTAGAACAGAGAATATGGGACCAGAATCAGACAAATGTTATGAGGTCACCATACAAATGCGACAATATGAAAATAACAGCCAAAGTGAAGTGGGTAGAAATCTCCCTAAGTCTTACCTAAGTTGCACAACAAAGACTAGTTTAAAATCATATAGCGTACTTAAAGTTTTGGATACTAGGTAAGCCAAAATATCACCAATTCACCAAGCATACAATGAATAACCGTATCAAAACAGCACTGGCTCAACGAGGTATCAATGCAATCTTGTAATTCAGCATCGTACCTCTTCTGCACCTTACTTTATTGTACGAAGCATCTTCTAGACCTAGAAATAGCTTTCGAACAGTGAAAGTCTGCCGTAGGCCGTTAAGCCAAGGTCGGCCATAGTGTTGGCAAGTGCCGGCTAATTGATTGCTTCGTGGGATGAGGCTATGGTGGAATTTCTGTGGAAACTATTCATATTATTATCATAAATCATAATCATATTCAAGGATATAGCGGAAATATTTACGGCTGTCTGAAACAGTTTGGTCTCGGTTATAGATCGCTCAGCAAGAGTTGAGGCAATTAACACAAGCAAAGACGATCTGTCTACGCTTGTCGCGCTGAAATCTTGCGTATTTTGACTGATTTGTATGTTCTGTATTCAAATATTACATCAGTGTGAGCAAAAGCTCGTCTCAACTTTCGCTGCGCGACCTATACTCCATTTACGACATCCATCAATATTTTCATAGCTCGGGGAAATATTAAATTGGGATGTCATTACTGTAGGGTATATTTCAAAATATGTCCGCAAATCATTCGCAAGCTGGTCTGAAACTGGAACGCCAGATTGTTTGCAGTGATAACTCCCGATTCCAAATCAAGTGGCTGGCCTCTTTCGTCCATCACGACAAGCCAAGCCTCCTCATTGTCTATGGCAGCGGTCCTCAAACCTCAACATTTGCCCTTGTAAATATTATGTAAAGTAAGCTTTTTCTATGAAATATCAGACATTATTTTATGGTGCATTTGTTTATTTAAACTCTAATGCCACATTAATTGGTCTGTAAGGCGAATTGATTAGTATACCCTCGACTCTACATAGCTTTTTCCTAGTTATTTTAAAAGTTATATGCCTAGAAACTAGTCTATTATATGAGACCCTTATTGTACGAGTTGGAATTATTTCGAGTCAATTTATTTTCTAGAATTTTATGTTCAAAGCCAGGAACATTTTGATGCTGCAGTGAGTTTCTGAACATAAAGACTTACTAGTACTGTATTAGAAACATGAAGCGAGATTTTTGAAGTACCTAGTGACTAGCTATACGACTGAAGCTATTGGTAAAAGTTTGAGAACAACTCATCTAGGAATTTATAAAAACATCGATACTATGACTACTTAAGACCTAGGCCAAGAGCCTAACGCCCGTATTAAAAAACATTACTATGAGGTCTCACAGTGCGCGTGGAAGCACAGGGTGACACACGAACCAATCACAGAGCTCTGTGCAACGCTGGGCGTTCGATTTGCTGCTTCACTTAAGCAAGCATCGTTTGTGACTACGGGCGTAAGACTGACTCTTGACTACTTTTAAAGACTAAAACCTGGTCCGTGAGCACGTAGAATTTTGGCCAATGACCCCAAGCTACTCATCCTTATCGCTCGCGCGTAATTTATATTACTGTCGCGCTCGCACACTCACTGCAAGCGCCCGTCGCACAGTCGCCAAATCGGGTCGGGTCATTGGCCAAAATTCTACGTGCTCACGGACTAGGCTTTAGAAACGTTTGAGAACCCCTGGTCTAGGAATTTATACAGACAGCACGGTGCCTTTAAAGAGGGGAAAGCTTTCGTCAGCGCTCATCACGCCAGCCCTGCTAAGGGAGCTCGGAGGTCAACTGCCGATGAATTTCATTTGTACTGATTGGTGCTGGGAAGGGAAAGGACAATGACCAAAAGTGGTCCAAATGTCCACCACTAATGAGACCTATATTGGCTTATAGTCCATTAAATAGAGATTAACTTTCAGTATGGGACGAAAAAAAAATAAGCTGTCAGTAAAAAGTTATGACCGTTTGAAAAATTGTAGTAGTTTACGCGCTAATCTCAGGAACTACTAGTCCGATTTGAAAAATTATTTCTGCTATGGATAGCCCATTTATCAAGGATGGTTTTAGGTTATATAACATCACCCTACAACCAATAGGGGCGGAGCAGCGACCACCCGACCATAATTCCAATATTGATGTCTTTCTTCTGAGCTTATTTTTTTTTCTTTTAGCGAGAATCTAACACGGCACACTAAGCGACATGACATAACATGCATAGATTAATCCAAAATGTGCAATGGATAGAATGATATCAAGAACATTTTTCGGATGAAAAGGTAAAAAACCATGACTTTTCATTTAGTCATAACTTTTTACTGACAGCATATTTTTGATTGCGGTTTGGTTATAAGGAATCAGTATTTAGTAGACTATTTTACTAGATAGGTCTCGTTAGTGGTGGACATTTGGACCACACTTCATACATTTTTGGTCATTGTCCTTTGATAAAGCCTGGTCCGTGAGCACGTAGAATCCCGTCCGATGGCCCCAAGTTACCCATCCTTATCGCTCGCGCGTAATTATATTGCTGTCGCTACTGTGCGACGCGCGCCCGCAGTGAGTGTGCGAGCGCGACAGCAACATAATTACGTGCGAGCGACAAGGATGGGCAGCTTGGGGTCATTCGACGGGATTCTACGTGCTCACGGACCAGGCTTTAGACAAGTGCGCTTCTGCCAAGAGGGAGATTGAAAAGGTGATGTAACTCGATTTGGTAGTTGTTTGTAACAGAACAGTGTTTTTGGATATTTGGTATTATTAAGTAATAGTAAATGAGTTTTGGGGAAGGCCTTTATTCAAATGAGGATGTGCTATGGCTGAAATAATGATAGGCTATTTATAAGTAGTGCTCGCGTGGCGTTAGACATAAAAATAAACGACGGGTTATCGGGACTACAAAATACAAATTACTTATTTTAAAAATTACTAATATAATTCTTTTTAAAAATGGCGGTACACGATTGGGAGCGAACCGCATAACGGGATAAGGCGAGGCGGAAGAAGAAAGTCACGTGGAGATCTTCCAACTAGCATTAAGAATTTTCCAGTTATTTGGTTCATTACTATTGAAAAACGAATTACCTAGATAACCTAAACATTGTCGAATAGATATTCAACATAGCTCTATCTTAAGTTAGAAAATATTTCCTTTTCAAATTCCCTTTTAAGTTTAACATAACATCGAATCGAGCGGTAACAGCGAGCCATGTTCGCTCGCGTGACGAATGCGAGATTGCGCGGATTGAGGTTAGTTCGATTTGGTATATTATGTATTTCGACCTGAGACCATCCATTCCATCCAATAAATATGTGAGATATTCATAAAAATAACAAGATTAAACAAATAACAGAATAAAACAATTGCCTCTAGTGGGATTCGCACACTCTAACTTTTGATTCCCAAATATACTGTAAAAATTACTGAGCTATCACGAAATTCAGTACTCTTTCAAATATGCATAAAAATTATGCGATTTGATCTTTTATTTCAGTCATTAGAAAAAGCGATTTCAGATTAGGTGTTTCATAGGGATAAGACCGCCTATAATAATGTGTGCCATCTCTTTTGTGTTTTATTTCTTTCTTATTTTGTGTGGTTAGTGAAAGATGTGTTTTATCTAACTACCTAGTTAAAATTAAATGTTAAAACAATTTGCTTGTTAGCTAAACAAATTTCCATTTTAATTCAGATTGACAATTTGTTAATTTATCAACCAGATCAGTACCTATAATACTCAATGACTTGCTCTAGTAGTGCTAATTATATGACCAGCTAAAATAGTTATTTTATAAATAGCTGGTGTCAGGTAATAAATTCTTATTACCTACAATTTAGTGCCACCAATCTTTGATAACATTATCTTTGCAAGATCTAGGTAGTTATCAAAATACACATAAAACTAAAGACTACGTAAGTTAGTAGAACCACTTACATAGGTTTTAATGCAATCAATTAGCGTGTGTTGCTTTTATTTGTTTTCATTATCATCATCATCATCTCAGCCATAGGACGTCACACTGCTGAACATTGGCCTCCCCCAAAGATTTTCATGTTGATCGATTGGTAGCGGCCTGCGTCTAGCGCCTTCCTGCTACCTTTATGATGTCGTCGTTATTTGTTTTCGACTCTAACTAACAACCTTTAAGACATAAAATATAAAATGACAAGTAAACACCCATAATATCAGTCGTGGGAAACCTTTCCCAACAGTTATTAGGTGATTATTGTGCGCTGGACAGTGGGCTCAATTATTGCGGTACGATAAGAGATTACCGCATTGTAATTGATTCGGACTGGGTGCGGTACAAAAGGACGGTTTAGAAGCTGCGATTTTAGTGTTGGAGATAGGTTTGTAAGCGACGATTTGCTAAAGATATTAAACATCCTGTCTACCAGTGAAATCTCTAATAAGTAGACAGTGCCTTTTTGTTTGCGATATTATTTAGCTCTTGAACAATGCTTTTTGATAATATTCTACTTATTTGAAATGTTATTCCAACAGTTTTTATAAATTACCTACATGATATACCTAGTTATGTTTCTGGAAGATCAACTAAGTACCAGAGAGCCGTAGACATTCATGGTGCTTTAGAATGAGAAGGACCGATCCCGAATAAAATGGGAAAGAGCACAGAAGAAGAAAAAACCATCACTGTGCTGCAACGGATGGCAATTAAGATATTAAAATCACTACAATTTTTGTAGTAATAAAATTCAGAACACGCACAATTTTGCATGCATATTGTACTGGAACGGTTCGAATCAATGTTTTGTTTACAATGTACGACCGATTTACAGCGAGGGACGTAACCTAAATTCGCGTCAAAAATAGTGCCGCATAAATCACGGTTTATTGTTTGAGTAGCTTTTGCATTGTGTAATTCGATAGCCATTTTGGTTTATAGGCGGCTTTAAAGTATGTAGAGACGAATTCAGTAGTATCCACTAAGCAAATAATCTCATAGAATTCTTAGTTTGGGACTAGAAGCGTAGTTTAAAATTTCCAGGGGAAAAAAAATCTGTGACTCACCTAATTCTGTGATACTTTATAAACTTTGTCACGAAATTAGATGAGTTCACCCTACGTTTTAAGAGTCGGTAGTGTTTTAACCGAATTTATATCACTTTCTTAGCGTAAGTTAGACACTGCAACAACGCAATACAAGTGTGCAAACATCAGCTCTATAACCTTGCCAGGTGTGTGTAGACCAAATCCTCAATTTTCCTCTTTATTAGAGAAGATGGACTGCAGTGGAGACTAAATGATTTCATGATGATGATGTTCAGCAGTTTACGTCCTGTGGCTGAGATGATGATGATGTTAAAGAGTTAAAGTGTGCAGTTCTAATCCCAGTAATTCTGCTGTGTATTCTCGCACTGTGGTTAACGCACGTACACTGCTTTGCCTAAGGAAATTTTGAACGTATTCTGGCTGCGGTATGTGTTTAAATGTCTGCAAAATTTATGGGCTTTAAAAATAAAGATACATTTTATCTTGAATCTAGAAAGTGGCGGATGAGTGTGAATATTCAGATTAAGGCATAAATCTAACGGAAGCTGTATCAGATTTCATTAGATTTTTTACTGTTTGTGAAGTTTTCCTATGGCCTTTAGGTTAACGGGACTATTCCCACCTCTCGTTCCCACCGCTGCAACTCCTGTGTAGCCAGGATCTATAGCTCGACCGCCAATATCCAACCAGTGAAGGTCAAATTTGTCCCAGGGGACATTGGACCCGCAACGAAATCAATCAGAAGAACATTAGGAGGAGTTCGAAGTTAGGTTCGACTTTCCTCCAGGCTAGTGTAAAGTATTTTGTCTAACCAGCAAAAGTGACGATGCTTCAGAATGCAATATTTTATTTATGAGTCCATTAAAACATGGTAACCGGAAGACGTATAATGGTTCTAGATTCCAGCCGATCCAATTCAGTTTTAATAACAAATTGTTGGGAACGGAGATGTTTAGCCGCAAATCGTCCGCTACTAGAGCGGCTTTAATCGCAATAAATTGCGAATGCGCGCGCGCAGCCGTAAATCAGTGCAGCGTGCGCGGGAGGGGAGGTAGCGGGAGCGGACGCTGACGCGGATGCGGGAAAAGGCAATTTAAACGTTAGATGATCAAAACAAAACTACGAAGGTGTCAAACGCACTTGGTGAACTAATGACCTGAGTAGNCTGAGTAAGGTTGAGAAAGCGCCTAGATGTGAGCAGAGTCGTTGTGGGAAATAAGAGAAGGCCGTCCACTGCTGAACATAGGCCTCCCCCAATGATTTCCACATCACCCGGTTGGTAGTGGCCTGCATCCAGCGCCTTCCAGCTACCTTTATGACGTCGTCGGTTCACGTTGTGGGTAGACGTCAAACACTGCGTTTTCTGTTCGGCAAGTGGCCTCCACTCCAGAACCTACGTGCCCTGCCCATTGCCACTTAAGCTTGCTAATTCGTCGGGCTATATCATGTAAATTAACTTGTGGGCACATATTACCTAGGTACCTTGAAATAAAACGAATTGAACCGATATGTAACTAAAAGTCGCTCCTGAAAAAATGCAATCATCGCTTCCTCGTGAGACTGGATTGGTACTTATTGTATAAATATTACACAATAATAAATGAAATCACCACGCCTGAAACTGCACTGGCCAGTAAATTGCACGTACTTACAATAGATGGTTATATATTTCGTTTACTTTGTTGATTGCCTCCGCTTCCGCGTTGCTTGCAAATGTGGGCGACTAAATCAGAGGCGCGCCTGCGCGGCGACAGCGCCGCTCATAACCGACGGCCGGCTTCGGTACTATTTGATTTAGAGAAATGGAAAGGCGTGGCGCGCCATTGTTTTCACTTTAAAATTTACTGAACCCAGATAAACTGTATTTGGTCTGATAATGAAAGCTGCAGCTTAACCGTGGAAAGTGACCAACTGAACGCTACAGCTAGTTGAAAATCAATCTTAACGTGGCGCAATAAAGCTTGGCAATTTTATTTAAATTGGATTGGCAATTTCGTCCAACAAAGAAAAAATTGAGTCAACCACAATTCACACAAAGCAGCATATGATGTTACGTAAACAACAAGCAGAATAATGCAACCTGCTCGCACGAACCGGACCAAATCGCGAAAACAAATAAAAACATGGCCGCGCACTTGTCAAACCGTGATCCGCGATCGCTGACCGAAGCATAACCGAACAAAACACAAAATAATGTTAATTGCTCACTCGTCTCGGCGCGTGCGCGTCGTTCAAAGGCAAAAAACACGGCGACAACCGTAAAAGGACTATATAAAAAGCCCAACAGTCGCCGAAGGAATTCATGAATAAAAATACCGGACCAAAAACAAAATGGCACCAATTAAGGCGGTCGGAAATCTCTAAACTCAAGGTTCGTCGGCCTGCGCTTGCGCATTGGCGGAGTACAGAGTGGTTAATTACCCTTTTGTACCCTTTGCACCACCGGCCTGCACCACTGGTGGTGCAAAGGGTATTTTTTAATCCCTTTTGCACCACCAATAGTGCCGCCCTACCATTAACTGTATAACGATTATCTATAATCATATAGGTAATATTTTGATATTATAAAGAGGAAAGATTTGATTGTTTGTTTGTTTGTACTGAATAGGCTCCGAAACTACTGGACAGATTTGACAACATAACATAAAAATTAATAACAACCATTCATACCTACATACAACGAATAATTCCTAAAGTACCAGGGCAACATAATCATAAAGGAGCTATATCAAATTCTTCTTGGTTGACCCGAAAAATAAACATGTATCATAAAATAGCTCCTTTGTGGTTATGTTGCCCTGGTACTACCTACTTCATTCGTTGTATGTAGGATATAGGCCCGGGGTATCGTGGGTGATTAAAACTTTTTGGTAGGTTTTGATTTATTTATAACAATTAAATTATTAAGTATTTTACAGTCTACTACTAGTTTTACAGTCGATGGTAGCACAGCACTATTTGTTGGTGGTGCAAGAGGGATTTAAAAATACCCTTTGCACCACCAGTGGTGCAGGCCGGTGGTGCAAAGGGTACAAAAGGTTAATTACTAACAACGGACCAAACCTGGTTCAGACAACTGAATCTTTTAAGGGTCCATGCGCATAAATTGTGTTAGCTTTGAAAGGCCATCTAAAAAACCAAAGCTGACTCGACCGCCAAAAAAGGCAGACAAAATAAGAACTGTATCTTAATCAACTGCTGTTAATACTTGTAGAAGTACCAGTATAAAACCAACTTATTTAAGTATATGTTTCGGAATAAGTAGTTAGTTGGTGGTGTGCAGTGTCACAGATCAGGTATTCCAAGACAATCATTGAAGCGTCAGGAGAATTTACAACTGCTACCAATTTCCTAAAAACAAACACTTTTATACATATAGTCCTATCTGAAAAGATGCAATTTAATATTTTTACCTCAAAAATAGACATCGGAAAAAAGAAAATCTGAAAATACGAATAATTTGAATTCGGAACAACCACTACAGCTCTATGGTTCTACAGAAATACGACATACCTACCTAGATCATCACTTGGTCACTGACTAGCTATAGTTCCAAAATAATGCCCCCCTAGACAAAACGCACTTTTTGATCGAATCGAAAATCGAATCCGTCAAAACTCCATACAAAAAAGGGGCTTTTCGACCACTTTTCGACTGGTTTGCGATTAAAATTTGCACTTTGTCTAGACCCNCAGCTCTATGGTTCTACAGAAATACGACATACCTACCTAGATCATCACTTGGTCACTGACTAGCTATAGTTCCAAAATACTGGACTGTCCTGTCGATGACATTGACAGTGGGGCGCCACCGTCAATACCGGATCGCTGGTTCAGATTTTTGCCATGTTGGAAACCATATAGTTGAACGATGGTAGCGCCCCCCTGTCATTGAGTTTGGCGGCACAGTTCAGCGTGGGTCATCTATAGTAGCGTTGTCAAAAGAAACGAAAAAAAAAAAAGAAAATCGGTAAATTTAAAAGAGTTTGAATTTGAACAACCAATTATTGTAGATTCTATAGCATGTCATCAACTGAACAGCCAGTAAGCGTCGCGTTGTTCAAAGAAAGGAAAAAGAAAAAAAAGAAAATCTTTTAAAACTAATAAATTATTTGAATTCGAACAAACAATTGTAGGTTCTATATCATATCATCACCTGACCAGCCAGTAGCGTTGGCAATACAAGCGCTAAACAGTACCGTAACATTGTAATGAGCGTCCGTCGGCGGTGAATCTTAATCGGGCCGATGATTAATGCGTCGGCTATGAATGAATGGATTATGCTAATTTCCGAAGATAGGTCAGGATTCTAAACATGTCTTGGGTTATGAATGGCGTGAGGCAGGGCTGGCAACTCAAGTTGATCCTGATATCTTAATAAGGCATTGAAATAGGTACATACGTTAATACATTCAAGACAAGAATGTGTCTTTTTTTAGAGCGCTGCAAAAATGATTTTTGAATCTGAATAATGAGCTTGTTATTAACCATGGTCACATTGACCATATTGCAAATGGGACGAAATGCAAAACGGACGGTCTGCGTCAAATAAAACAAAGCTTGTAAAAATTACATACTCTTCGTAAGAGAGTCCACCGAAATAGGTGCCTAAAGTTAAAGAGAGCTTAAATAATTCTTACAGAAATAGGATGAATGTTGTTCCTCTATTTAAACTTGATATACTTTATCAAAAATAACGATGATAGGAATAAAGTTGCCAGCCCTTGCGCCCGCGCAGACGGTGCGACGCGTTGAAATTCAACTATTGTGTTTGAAAGTCGACAAATAGGTTTCGTAAGAAGGGTTTCTAGTACTTATACGTCTACGACGAGCGTTTACTAAACGCGGTGTCTGTCAATGTTGACATGTTACAAAATAGCCTAGGAGCATGGTGTGCCAACTCAATTGGTCTCTGTGACCAACCGAAGGTATATAACGTGCTATGAAATTCCGTCTTCTATAACCATATGCCAGGGATATCCCTCTACATCTGAACAGTTTATCGGGTCAGTTTTAAAAATCATGCAGTTAAAATATAAATAAATGTACGCGGAAGAATGAAACAAAACCACAAATACACTTTCGAACTACTACGGGGTATTCGAACCTATCATTACGAAGATGATATAACAAGCTGTGACCAAATACCATTGGCGCAATCGTATAGTTGAAATAGATACTAAAAACAAAGACAAATGTCGCAATATCTACTCACTATACTGATTTGAAGTCTCTTCGCAGGCAAAAAGAGTGATGAGTAAAAAATAACATATTTTTACCAAATTCGTCGGGTCAAGAGCCTCAGCAGATACTGTATTACAGCATTGGCAATATAAAACGTAGCTGTCCGTCAGTTTGCCACGCACGTACGACATTCAATTCTCTAATTACGAAAAAGAAAGCGATACGCCGACTCCAAACGACCGACATCCAACCTTGTATAAAACAAAATACGGTTTTGTTTGCAAGAGGCGCTTCAGGCCGTGACGCCCTCGAGTAAAGGCAAGCCTCGATAGCCGATAACGATATCAAATATATGGGTATTTAGCGAAAGTGGATGGACGAAAGCGAATTCAGATGCGCTATAGCTGGGAGGGCCGAGTGTAGAAAATAGCGTCGTGCGCCCGCGCCGCGCCGGGCTGCGATAAATCGGCAAATTGTTTAGATGCCAGACTTCAAACAATTTAAAAACAATTGTTGGGTATATTCGAATGGTAGAAGCCCTCCAGGTTTGGCGTCCAGTTACAATAAAAATGAAAAATGTTTATTTCGTTAACAAAAACAATTAATAGGATTTGAGGTGGACTCTTTCTTGCAAGTGCAATGGCACCTGTGCCAATTCAATATACCCTTAACAAATTAACATTAAGTCACATTTTTTTCAGTTACAATAAATCCAAACGTTACATTTTTAGAGCTAGATAAGGAAGTTTTGGATATGTATTTTGTAGTCTACGTATTTTAGTGTAAATTACGAGTAATTTAGTTTCAAGTTACATCTTAGTGATTAATTATATAATTGCAATAATGTTGAACAATCGCATAACCAATGTAGAGCTTAGCGGTAGAACTAAAAGTAGCCCATCTGTAGGATAATAATAAAGAGTATCAAGAAATTGGAGAATCAGCAATACTGATGCATTGTCGGCCGTTTGGTGCACTGGTTCGGAACGGACTACTATTCCGAGAGGTCCCGGGTTCGATTCCCGGTCGGGCAGAAATTGAGATGAAAAATTTTAATTTCTGTGATGGGGCTGGGTGTTACTATGTATAATAATTATGTATGTATTTACAAAAAAAAGTATTTAAGTATGTTTATATCCGTTGTCCAGTACAAGCTTTGCTTAGTTTGGAACTAGAAGCGTAGTGTAAAATGTCCAGGGATATTTATTTATTATTTAAAATATCAGAAAACCTATTAAAAAGGTTAGAATGTCACAGCAAGCTGCCTTTAATGGTTTTGTGATTGGCAATTTCTCAATCACCACGCAAGATCATTCTTCAGCCGATCATAGCGAATTTCTCTCCAATAATTGCATCTGCGCCTATCGCCTTGATTACTTGCTTAAGTGCGTTTACTAGGGAAATAACAAGGTTTTTGTACAGATTATTACGTCCGAACTAAAAGGAGAAAAGATATTGTAAATTGAACTCGATCGGCGCACATCCGGCGTTAGGTTAAATGAAAATGTTTTGTAACCAACAGGTTAAATGTTGATTGGTAATTTCGAAGTAATAGGAGCTAAAATTGGTTGAGCATGTTGCGAATTTTAGATCGCAGAAGGGTTGATCTTAGTTTAAGTAGAGTCGTCTAACGGGACGTGTTGATTGTCCTAAAAAATTACGACTGCAGCTCCTGTACAGGACAAATGAGAAAATACATACTTGTCTGCTAGAATATAGGCATTCGACCTGCCTGACCTGATAACGGTGTGACACAATCTATGGTTTTAAGGTAGAATTTAAGTATAAGGGGAGACCGAGGAGAGTTGTAGTCACTGAGGTTACACAAAAAGTATGTTTATCTTCGAACGCAACCAGATCTGAGGCTGGTGGCCATAGTAAAAGTTGTTCGTCTTGGTAAGAACTTTCAAACGACACTAGAAGCATAACTATTGGAGCCGGGTACCAATCTGCCCATTGTCCTTTGCGTAAAACTGTCAACTCTCTTACTATTAAAGTTAGAGTTACAACTCTCCTCAGTCTCCCCTACCAAAAAATATTAATAATAGCCGAAACCCATTTATAAGACCTTGAGAAAAGAACTGTCTTATATCCCGCAAATATTTATAATGATACGCTATTCACGCAGAATTCATTACGTCTTTTCATTAACTTTTAATTAATAGAACTCATGGAACTAAAATAACGAAATAAGATTAATTGAGCGTGTAAAAGAGTTCGTTAATTAACTCAATAATTAAAGTTATGGAACCAATGCAATGCAATTAAACAAATAAAATGTTATTACTATTGCACTCAAATAAACAATACTGTTTGAATTACAGTATACGACCTTATTATATGCTCTTAATAATGGTGAATGGAAGGAAACGGACTAAACACAATAAAGTAAATTAGAATTATAATTAGGATAATAATTACAAATCTAAATCAACTATCACTGGAAGCTCTTAATCAACCTGAAATTGCTTCAGAATTAATTACTAACGGTGTATTATTATTTATCTAACCACGTAACTACCCACATGTGTTATAGCATTTTTTACTACACCACTTCCCACGGCCCTGTGCCAATATATTCGAATGAGATACTTGATACTAGAAGGCATGATGGCCATTGAGAAAGATAAAAACTTAGGTCTTTCTAGAATGACTTATAATAGTTAGGTCTATCAATAACGACGCTGACTGATGACCTAATAATGTTCTTGATGCTGTTTTCTGTCTTGTCGTTTAAACTTAAGCCTATGATAAACTTTGGTTTAAAAGACATTTCCATATAAATATCAATTTAAACTAGTGATCAACGCGGGTTTAACTTTTTGTAATAAGGGGGAAAGGGTATTAGTAGTCTCTGATGTAAAGGCTACAAACTGATACACGATTTTTTGGTGATGAACCAAACAGTAAAGTTTCAGATACACTAGCTTTCTATTTTAAGCTAATAGGTTCAAGTACCTGAATACTAATTTAATCAAGAGTGAACTCGACGCGTATTTACATAACAAAAATGTGCCCAAATTAAAGCGTGCGCGTAATCAACCAAACCAAATCGATTCAACACTCGATGGAAATCGAATCGGAAAACCAACAACCACCTGTCAATACACTTGTTAACTAGAGCAAGGTGAAATGTTAATTACAGACCATATTGATTGGCGTTTTCCAAAGATCCAAAAGCAATCGTATTAACTCAATGCCTGTGTATATAGAGTTTAATTTGTTCTGACAAATGAATGGGACTCGTACGCGTGGGACACTGTTTGAGGTTACAATCGATTTCTCGCAATTCATTACCGATGCATTCGATACAATCGAGTTGGAGACAGTGGGTGTAGGCGCAAGCGCAGGTGACATGGCTGGGTATATTTTAGAGGACTTTTGTCTAAGTCTTGACGTTTCTGCCTTTGTGATGGTAGAATCTTAATCAAAAATGTAAAATCATACGTACTTATGGCTAATTAATTGTCATCAATTTGGAACCATTTTAATTCAATGCCAAGCATAAATTCTATAAAAAATAATTACAAAAATCTCTTACATAGCACATAATTAAGATTTTTTTTAATTTAAGGTAGCTTTAAGTGATCCTGCTAACTTCAAACTCCATTGAGTACCTACATCGATATATCGCTTGAGGGCAAAAAAGACGAATTGCTATTTCATTCCAAATAACTCACATGGTGACAACATTAGTGGCTGTGTTTACTTTCGGTTTTATTACTGGCAATATTTTTATTTATTTATTCTTAAAGCTTGTTTGTTTTATGCCTTCACTTCAACAAAAGACTCTTTAAAGGCTTTTATTTTGTTTTTAAATACAAGAATTAAAAAATACGTGATATCACATCAATGTTAATAAAATAAGTAAACCAAATCTATTTATATCAAACTAGCTACTGCCCGCGACTTCGTCCGCGTGGAATAGTAGCGTGTCTTATCGTGACGATATTTATTTATACTATAACCTACAGCTTTCCTCGATAAATGGGCTATCTAACACTGAAATAATTTTTCAAATGAGACCAGTAGTTCCTGAGATCAACAAACATACTCTTCAGCCTTATAATAATGGTTTAGATAAATGAATTTACCTCTTTTACGAGTATAGTAGGTATTTTGAAGTTCACGTGCCTAAGTTTGAGACGATTTGAATGTACAAGTGCTAGCTTATTTGCAAAATCGCCTTCCAAACGTCCAGTTCACAGTACAACATCTGGAAATGCCACAACACTTTAACACTCAACTACACATTTACGATTCTTTTACGATATTTTCATTGGAAGTATCCGATTACAATAATATTGAACACGCTAAATCGGTGTTTGGTGTTAAATCCCAACTAATATTATAAATACGAAAGTAACTCTGTCTGTCTGTCTGTCTGTCTGTCTGTCTGTTACGCTTTCCCGCTTAAACCTCGCAACCGATTTTGATGAAATTTGGCATAGAGATAGTTTGAGTCCCGGGAAAGAACATAGGATAGTTTTTATCCCGGTTTTTGAAACAGGGACGCGCGCGATAAAGTTTTTCTGTGACAGACAAAATTCCACGCGGGCGAAGCCGCGGGCGGAAAGCTAGTTTAGAATAAAACGCAAAATAAATGCGAGATGTAGTTTATTTTTGCGATGCAAAAAGGTCGTTAACAAAGGCCTAGGTAGACACAAACCTTGTTTTCAAAGATTGTTTCTCAAACTAGAGGATAATTATGGCCCTATAGGTTATCATTTTTACATATTTATCTTCTCATAGGAGTTTTCACCCTTATCCCAAGCATCTGCCTCAGAAAAGCTATCTGGCTTTTGTTTTTACAATTTAATTTGTACAATTTCAGTGTTCTTATAAAACGGTTTTATTTATCTCGCCCTGTTTTAATATTAATTCCACTAACTGATAACATAATGATTTAAAAAAAAAAACCTTTTTCTTCCTTTGCTTTCCCCGCCAAATTCTAAGCCCATAAACTAAACCCGTATTATTATTCAGCAAACCTTTTGTAAGTACAAAGCCGTCTAATAAATACTCCCAAACCGATCTCTGAATTTATTTCGGCACAAGGGTGGTTATTACGACTCTTTATTCGAGATCTCGATTGTACCGACGCGATTATTCACTCGATTACTCGAGTTGTATTTATCAAAGGTACTTATGATTTTAATAATAGAGTCGCTCGCTGTCAAAGGCCCTAACGATATCCTGCTGGGTTATTATTTAGGTTTTTTTCGTTTTTGACGGATTCTTTTATTTCTGCAAGGTTAGCCGAGAATTCAAGATGGCGATTTGGATTTGAATGCGCGTATTTTTTTTCTTTTAGGACGATTTGTGGTCGTATGATTTTGGGATATTAGTGCAAAAAGTAAATGACAAGGTTTATTCGAAATCTGAATGGCATAGCATTTGATTATTTATGCATGATCAATCATAGGATAAAAGGATAAAGCCAGACATATTTTTTTGTATGTGAGCATCGATGGATCGTCATGTGCAAAAATTGAAATTATTATCTTTTATTAGCAAGGATAAAGGGGTGGGCTACCTAAGTAAACTCCGACAAAGGGAGGTCTCAAGATCAGCTAGTGTAAATTCAGAAAGAGTATTGTCAAACTGAAGTATCAAACTAAACAGGTATCTTATTTAGGCTGGGTTGCACCATCTTACTTTGACTGTAACAAACGTCAAAAATCGATCAAGCTCCATACAAAAATCACCGGTTATCGTTATAGTTAAGGTCAAAGTTTGGTGGTGCAACTCAGCCTTAATTGATGATCAGCATGAATCTATAGAACAGAAAAGGATAAATGGAAAAACTACACACAACTTATCCCAAGATAAAACAAACATCCAGGAAACAACTACATAAAATTATGTACCGAAGTAAATTTACTTTAATAAGGTACCTAAAGCAAACGTCGTTTCCAATAGGAACTTATCCCCCATATATTTGTATATTACGATTTGCTAAACAAGGAATACGTTTCATATACTACAGTACATTATGACGCTAATCTGCATATATTAAATAAATTTCTGATGGGCAAATAATGGTTCTGACAGCAAACGATTATAAATCCTGCTCACCAGTAATAGGTTTCTGTTTCCCATGTTGATACGAAGGCCTCAATATTTAATACGGAGTTATATAAACAAACGGACAGCAACAGTTATTTAAGCTGTCCGTGTTCCAACGGAAATAGTGCTTATGAAATTATGACCATTCTTTGAGGGAGAACCTTAGAAGGAGGTAAGTAAGATATAAAGAAAATAACAAAGTCGACGATATTTATTCAGTCCTTTCCAGGGCATTTTTATACGTCTCAAATATAGCTTGCCCTGCCACCACTTCGGGACAACATATGGGCTGATGCTGAGAAGAAATGGCGGAAGAAACTCAGCCACCTTTGTCACAACATCGACAACAAAACAATTTGTACCACGTATTCGGCTAGTACAAATGATTTTTATTTAATTTAAAGTTATACTTAGACGTTAGCTGGTTATCAAATTTCGAATTTGAGACTTGTCCTAATTTATTCCAAATAGGTAGCTTAGGTTCAAGGATAATTGAATTTTGAGCACAGATTAGATTATTAGTTTTTGAGTGGGGTTTTACAAAGTAGAGTCAGCTTTCAAAACATCATTATTTTATAAAAATCTAAGCTGGTAACTAAGTTTAATGTTTAACATTTTATATACATTAACCATTAATATTTTTCATAAATTACTAGCTTCCGATTTTCATTACATTAGTAATAAATTAGTCTCGAAAATCAGACTTTCAACTATAGCGGCTTTTGCACCGCGGCCGCTGAGAATGTTCCCTTTCTATCTTCGGGCCTTAAGGTGTAACCTGAGTAAATGGAACGACGGGTACTCAATATCTATGATGATAAACTGAAATAAACTATTAAAAATTATGTTTGTTTCCGTTTGTTTGTAATAAATGATACTTACTCCTTCAGTTGTTAGGAAAATGTATGAAAAATGTACATAATATTGAGCTAGTATCATTATGAAAATGTAGAGTTAAAAATTCCCGCTAAATTCAAATTCAAATAGTTTATTCAGTATTCATAGGCCCTTTCTTATACACGTCCCAAATAGGTATAGCTTGCTCTACCTAGTTCTTATCACAAAATTATGAACATAACATACCGTTAATTGATAATTGAAATCAACAATTATCTTGAACTTTCAAAGATATTTTTTAACTTCTGATGAGCACTTACTAACTTACTGATGTACAGGTTGGAGAACTGATGAATTACCTGAAAATAAAAAATAAAGGTTATAAATAATCATGGAAACATAGGTAAGTAGTTAAATAAACTCTGATACAAATTGCAGACACATAATTTTAAGTTATTTACTATTATCGTGCTATAATATAAACATATTGTCTACTAGACCAGAAATACCGCACGGTATTTTAATCCTCATTCTTTTGTTTTAGCCGATCTTAATCAATTAGATAGATTTTGGTGTTATTAAACGTCTGTGGTTACTAATCCATCTATTAGTGTCAATATCCGTCTGTAATATACTATCTAGACCTAGGGGGAGGCCTATGTTCAGCAGTGGACGTCCTGTGGCTGAAATGATGATGATGATGATGNCCGTCTGTAATATACTATCTGTTCTGTTCCTGATGTCTATTAATAACTCAAAATATACTTTAATGAAAAAACCAATCTGTGACTAAAACATAATGGTAGTGAATATAAGATAAGAATTACAGTTGACTTGGAATGTAGTCATTTTCATACTCTTAAGATTACAGATTTATCAGATACATTATCCAATTAAAACGTTGCAAAAGAACTAAAACTCATGCTAAGAAAAGCAGAAACTACTAAAAACTAAAAGCATACCACAAAGGAACGTAATCTCAAATCCGCTCGAAAACCGTGAAATTGTTGCCATTCTGAATCAATTATGATTTCACTTTCTATAGGAAAACGATTTGCGATGACCCTGGGCGACATCGGAACTAATTCGGGTCTTTTGTTACTTAATCTTTATCTTTTTCTTATCCCAAGGAATTTATTTTTAAAACAACCGCAGGAGTTACCTAACCACAAAGTGGGCAAAATTTTAATTATGGCGAAACATCATTCATCATGATGCTCGTATGTATAAAATTATCTTTAAAGAAGAGTGATCCATATGTCTATTTTTGAATTAACCTCAATAGAAAAGCAACAGTATCTATCTAACCTAGTGACATTGGCAAACATTTAAGCCTTTGACTTATCTCCCCTAATCCAAAGGTCATAATAAAATTAGCGGCCAAAAAAAATCCAGTCAACGCGAAAGTAATCCTTAACAGTTCAATACAAGGTGCTAAATAGATTAAAAGGTTAAACACTTCGTTAATAGCCCCTATTGTTTTCGCCTACAAATCTAAACGCACGTATTTCAATGTCACGCATTTTCAATACCGATTATCGTATACGACATTCAACTTTCGAATGATAGCCACTCCTTCTATTGTAAAGCAGTTGGAGTGATCACTTGTCAGCGTTAGACAAATCAAGATCGATTCCGATACTATTCTTAATTTGAATTTATTTCACCTCGCATTCCATCTTTGTCGCGCGTGAGCTTTTATGTATGGCCGTCTCGCTCGCATGCGCGTGAGTGTGCAATCGGTTAGCACCATTTGTCATGGTAATTCGTTCGGTTAGAGATAGGGGAAATTCGTTATGACACCTAATAAATTAGGCAAATTGATAGCAGTACCTTATTTGCATTCGAAGCAGTAGAAGGATATTAGGGGCAGTAGAGTCAAGGCTGCTATTTTTAGCAGACGGTACATATATATGCATGTGTACTCGTACAATAGAAATTTTATGATTTTGAGTGGTGGTCACCGGCGATCATTAAAACTCATAAAACACATTGATTTATGCAAGTAGGCTTTTTTAATGTATTAACCCTACCATTGCTTCAGGACAATAAATGGGCCAGTGCTGAGAAGAAGCAGCGCAAGAAACTCAGTCACTATTGTCAGCTCTCAGCATTTTTTAAAATACTATTGAGGATAATCATAAGCTGCCTCTACTGCAACTAATGTTCCTTTCGGGATATTATTACAACAAATTTTTAACCTTCTTCAAAAAAAGGACGAGATTCTCAATTCGACTGTATGTTTGTTTTTATTTTGCTACAATACATAAAAATCTGACATACACAAACAATGTTTAGATTCGCTCTTTATCGGGATAGCAAATCGATACTCCAAGTTTATCTAAATTAAGATTTCTAGATACGTCTTCAGCAAAAGTGGCTTCTCGATCGTAAATAAATCTATACCTTTCCAGGCTCAATGGCGACAAAACCATTCGAATATGATTTACGCCATCTTGGCACGGATTAATGGGGAAAGTTAGAAATCTAGATATTTGCTATCATCGGTGATATTCTCAGAACTTGGATTGATGAGTCAGTCCTATCAATAGGAATAGGTTTTGATTCCATTCATCGTAATGAAATTCAGTGGCAAGAACCTATTGGTTTGTATTGCGTATTGTGTTTAAAGTGTAAAGGATGTTTAGCAATCAAATCCTCATTTCCTGAGAGTTATCAGACGGTTTCTAAATTGAGATTTTAGGCTTGAGTATGCTTATTCTCTACTAAAGTTTTAAGCTTCAGTAGGGAACACTGCATCGTACTACCTCTCCCTTCTTACCAAAATTAATAGACTAAATAATTATATTCGTTGGTTTTATGATTTTTTAACGTCAAGTCATCAAGTTTCGATGTCACTTTGTTCAGTTATAGTAAGATAGGCCCTAAATGTTACGATACCTTCACGACACCAACGAACTGTGAACTGGTGAAACGTTATGCAACTGTTAGCCCCTTGAAGGCTGAACCATAACTAATCCTGAGACAAAGGCTTAAATATTTAGCGGTGCGGTATTAACACATTCTATTAAATGTAGCTCTCCAGGGCTAGGCAAGGAAACTCCAGTAACAATTAGCTATAAATCCGTTCCGAATTGATGAGAACATGATGATAGAAAAGAATATACTACTGACACAGTCCAATCCCGGTGACCTGCTTACAAGTACAAGTCGTTGATATAATTCTTTTGAAATAAAGCCGCCGGGCTGTCGGCGAGTCATTAAATAACAGGAAACAAGAAACATAAATCCAATAAAAACCTACACGTGTAAGTTATCTTAAAAAAATTTGACACTAGAATATTTCATCCTAAAATGGCACAAATAAGCAACATAACTGCTGCTCTAGACACATCGACCTCAAAGTCACATTGCCGATTTTAACTACCTCATATCAATGAAGGTCATCGCCATCTTCGTTTGCTATCCTGTCCTGGCAGCCCTGGACACGGCGTAGGGCGGAAGACACGCATGACCTGGCATTTGGCTGGATGCGCCTGCGACTCCTCGCTGACGCAACTTAACGGTCGGCTCCGTTTTCCTACGTTTCCTAGCCCCCGAATGTCAAAGGTTGTTTCCTAGTAGGGGAGCGAGGGGCTTGTTGTAACAGTTTTCATTAAAACTAATATATCTTGAGATCTATTGATTAAATGTCTACTAAATAAAGATGGATGGATGCTGTAACTCTTCCTGTACCAAATCAAGTAAAAATAATACCATAAATATTGGTCATTATTTTACAATCAATTATTTTCTAGAAGAAGTGCGGTGTTACAACTTACCTCGCGCTTGGGGCAAGTTGTAACATCTACCGGGGCAAGCAGTAACGCCAAAAAAAAAGACAATAATACCTTTAATCATTTATTCTTTGCTTGTTTTTTAATAAAATTCACATCTTTTAAAAGTAAGTATTATATAATTCTTATAAAAAATCAACGTAAATACACTTTTTTAGTAAGAAACACCTAAAAATTAAGTAATTAGCAGTCTTATTTAGTTAAACACTACTTATAATTATATAGGCACTTTAAATCACAGTGATTAAATTATTTATAACTAAGGTATGCTTCGTAATTATTAATTGTAACATGTTACAACAAGCCCCCGCATTTTGTTACAACTAACCCCATGGTATGATTTTTACATTTATTAAGATAACTATTTAAACAATTTAGCAATCATAAAAACTGTTACAGATTATCAGAGATAGATAAATCTGAATGAAAATAAGATAAAGAACATTTGAAATTAGTCAGTAATAATAAGGCAAACCGAAATTTTAAGACAGTACAAATTTATATTACCTGGCAAAAATTAAGCACGTGCACACTTCCGCTGACTGCGCCGGCCGGCGGGACACTAGCTATGGCAACATGATACGGCGCGGTTTATAGGTTAAATCGAGTCAAAGACATACGTCAATTGCGTTTAAGATCCTAGTGAAAAGAGCCTGTTACTACTTACCCCTGTTACAACAAGCCCCTCGCTCCCCTACTGACGTTTTGATGGCAGATAAAATGGTTCTGGATTGTTCTAATATAGAAAGTAGGGATGTTGCGGATCCACTTTTTTCCACATCCGCGGATGCGGATGCGGATTTTAAGAGGCTCACATCCGCGGATGCGGATGCGGATGCGGATCTGTACAAAAAACTTAAGTGTTGCCTTAGTAGAGAAAGAAACACNTTAATATAGAAAGGTATAGTTACTAAAGATCTAAATATTAAAATAAGTTATACAAATGTTACGGAATCTAATAAAGATTCCAGCATGATTGTTGATATAGTTCATATAAATATAGGCAAAATGCAAAATACAACAATGAATCTGCACCTTATTGAGTGGGAAGACAAGATTTTTCAAGTTGTTTATTTAAAAATTTAGTTTGAGAAGCGAGAAATTTTAATAAGGACAGAAGACAAGATCTTGAAAATGATAAAAATAACGTTGTAGAAATAATTGTTATGGTGAAATGAATCACATAAGACATAGTAACATTGCTAAACATGCCAAAGATTGCTGAGAACCCCATAGAAGAAACAATGGAGAAGCAAAAGGCAGCACCAGATAAACTAATCTCTACATCAATTAAATTTTAGAAACATCCAGATAAGTAATTGAAGGTAATACAACAGATGTAATATCACTGGGATGTTTCCGCAATACATCACAATACTTCAATAAAATTACACAATCCAAAGATGTGTAATTAGTTACGAAACTTCGGAAGTGTATGAGATTCTCGAGTATAAAGACATTGTTCTTCGTCGGATTCTCCGATGGGGAATGTTGACTTGGCAATTAAAACTGAGTTAACACTTTTGGTTGTGTAATTTTTGTTTGGAAATGGAAAGGCGATGGTTTATGTGGGAATTGTATGTTTTAAATTATAAACTTGGGCAATATCCGCGTACTAAATGGGTTAAAGCACACTTTCGTTTTCACAGGTTCTTACAGCAGCAGTCCTAACTTCAAAATCGTTTTTGACATCATCTTTAGCATCAGTCAGTTCAAAATCGAAATGGCTTCAAGGTACAAATTAAGAAGAATCAAAAGCTGATCGACTTTAATCGACTCAAACCTCGTCGACCTATACGGGAGTACCTAATGGAAGTCTAGTAGCGTGGGAATGGATTCCAATTTAAAAATTCCATACAAATGCCATGTAACACAGTTTCTAGCGCTAAAAGCTAGACACAGGGCGGGGGTGCGCCCGCGCAGCCAGCTTGGCGCCCGCGGCTACTTTCACTGGGGTCATCGCCCGCGCCAAAAATAATGGCGTCGCGCATCTTACGTCACTTGCGCACGCGCCGCGGTGCATTGGCGTTACTCATTATTTGGGAGCTTCAGCATTCTTGATAGATAACCTAAAAGATAGACATAATGATCTGAGTAAAATGGATGACCTTGAAGCCAGATAAGATCAACATAACACTTCTATCAGCTATATCGAAACTAAAAAAATTAGTTACATGAAAGTATTAAAACCAGCTCGTTCGTTTCAGTCAAATGACGTCTACTTGATGGACAAAGGCCTCTCCTCTCCCAAGGATTTCCACAACTTACGATCCTACGCATGCCCGCATCCAGATATTTCCCGTGACCTTCACCAGTTACATACTGAAATATGTGTCAAGTTGAAGTCAAACCGCCTTTGTATCGCGGTAACTACTTTAAACGTGTAAAAATAAAATAAAAAGTAAAATAAGATACACATCGTAGTGTTGAACAATTCTGTCGTAAAACAAATAGATGCCGATTAAGATTTTAAAAAGTAAAAGCCAAATAATCACATAAAAAAATATAGATATTTGACCTGCGCGCGCGCAGATAGCCAGACAATAGAGAGAGCGCCATCTGATGCGTTCGGCGCGCATCGATTACTTGATACTATCATTTACCGAGTTAGTGTAATATGTAGAAAGGGAAATTATTATACTTCAAAGATAATTTAAATCAGTCAATGCAATAAATGATGCAACTGGAGGAAATCATTAACATAACTACCTAAGACCTGAAACATGTTCTGTGACAGATTTTTATGGCTTTATCTCTTGTCTATTGCAATAAAACATCCTTTGATTAAATCGTACGACATTAATATTATGTGTAATCAAATCGAGAAACCTTTATATCTTTCTTAATGTCTTTTATTTACAGCTTAACTATGGCGACCTTACAAATGAAATTGAGAAGAAGACGATAGTGTAGTATCCGATCATAGCAAGTGATAATTGGGACTGGATCTTAACTACAAAAATAATGAATAATACCAATCTTGATAAAACAATATTAAATGAAAAAGCTCGTGTAAAAAGTGTTTAAGCAATAGCCGCCGTGCTTGACTAATAAATCTTTATCAAATGTATTCAACACCCATTAGGTCATATTCATCATTCAATTCCATATTATCATATTTAGCAGAATACCGAAATCCAAACATAGTGATATCGATAACGCAAGCGAATTTTTGGACGTTTAAAAATGTTTGAGAATATAAATATTCCTTAATCAGACGTGATTAGGATTAGATTTGATTTAAATATATTTTTATAACAAAACCAAGCAAATACATAGCATAGCCCACACAAATAGAACCCTGCGGATCACAGGCGGTCCACAGTAAATCATAAGCCAGCTCCTTTATGAGCGGGTATCGACAAATCTCGCAGGCCATAAACGCGCATCTGTATGGCAGCCCGTCCCATACATTCCGTGTGTACACGGGTACTGTCAGCAATAGAAGTGTACCTTAGAGTTAGACGAGCTTCGGGAAACCTGTGAATTTAGTTTTATTTCAGTTCAACAAGTTCACGTTCTTGCTGAACTGGATTGGACTCAAAAAGCGCACTTTGTAAAATGAGCACTCGACTCAAAATATGATATTCGCAGATGCTAAATTTTTTACAAAGGGCACATCTCATAATGAGCGACGTAGGTGTCAGATTGCTGTGGGAATACAAATATCTGTGACAACGGTTCAAAGTTTAACGATTTAGGAAGAAAATTATGTCCGAAATTTGATGCAGTAGCTGCTGCAGAAGTTGTTTGGATTTTTGATGAATTGTTTTCCAAAAATGCTGTAAAACTCCTCTCTTAAGCAAACAAAAGAATGGACAAACCACTTATGCAGTCCGTACGTAGACGTAACAGTTTAACAAATCGCAAACAAATCCCCAGATTGTACAACAATGGGCCTAAATACCAGACGATAGCATCAAAGGACGCTCCTGACCGATGCAGAATGCAGCCCAGCGCTGGTACCACCGTTAGGAGGCTGGGAATAGGGACACGGGAGATAAAGTAAACATAATTACATTTATTTAAATTCATATAACTGCAGTAATTACTGTTTGCTATACAAGTAGCTACGGTACTTACTATCGGTGTGGACATACTATCGGCTATGCTATACTGTGGTTAAAAGAACATAGTATTTTTGGATACTTATTACGATGGCACTTGAAACAATGTTTAGTTTGAAGCGGTGCCCTTTGTAAATCTTCTGTAAATGTAATGTAAATCATCTTGAACTGATCATTTATTCATGAATATTGGACGTGTCTGGTAATTTCCAAAAACAGCAACTCGTCATGACATAGCGGGACATCACTGGAGAACTCTTAATCTAAGGGAGTCACCACAAACGAAATTGAAAATGATATCCTTTCTGTATACCAGGATCTGTATCTTTTTAGAATCACACTTAAAGCGTGATGGATAGATCTTTTAAAAAAATGCGAAGATATAGGAAAAAGTTCTTACGTGCTATCATTTCCACACTAACTGTATTTATCTATCCGTATGTATAATAATAATCGATTATTCACGTATCATCCCAATATGACCATCTACATCATTGTGCCTGATGATACCCGCTAGAGCTGTCCCTGACTCACTTGCGCGCGCGCCGGTACTTACAAATTAACATTTAATTGCCGTCATTAGATCGCCGATATGCTCCATAAGGTCATGTATGGGTCGACGGCCTTAGTCCTCGCTAGTGATGTCCTTCGATGCGATCGTATGGGAAAACAATATCGAGAATCGCAAGTACAGTAACTGTACTATGTGGCATAACGTAACTTTAGTTAATTTAGATTGTCAAACAATACAAGATTCGGAATTATCAAACTATTCCTACTGTATGTCCAGATGAAAGCAGCAAGATAAAGAACAAGTGTTCAGAAAATGTACTTAACAAGAATTAAGAGAAAAAATACTGTTTTGTTCTTCCTTAAAATTTTTATATTTTCAAAGTGTAAGTAAACGCTGTTGTGTATTTATTTTTATTAATAAATTCAACGTTTATACCTATGTTAATTAATACTTTAAAGAATTAATATCAATTATTACTCTACATCAGTTTCATATTTGGTTGTGATGAAAAATCATACATCGATAAACAAAATAATGATATGCCGTTAGTTCTGCAACCCTATCCGTCACGAGATAACCATAAAAGTGCAAACGTTAATGTTCTTATGACAGTCACAATAAGGTTCAACATTGTTAAGATTATGGATGAATCTAGGTATGTACTCATCTTGATTCTTTAGTTAGAAGTGACTTGACGGGTAAGGATGTGATTCGGTATGCATGCAAGGTCTTGTTTCAAATCAGATGGCATTGTAAAAAATTGTTTTCATACTGATGTCCACGCTACGTTTTCCAGCCCGTGGTCGCCACTCGAGAACTTTCCTGCCCCAGCGGCCGTCAGCTCTTCGAGCTATGTGCCCCCCCCCACTGCCACTTGATTTTAGCAATTCTGCGAGCTATGTCGGTTACTATGTACTTTTTAAAGAACAAGTGAAGTTTAAGAACAAAACATATGATAACGCAAGCCCAACTGCACATAATTATGTATAAAAAGTTTTTTTTTAAACCTGAACATTTTTTAACAAAGTACAAAAACAATTGAAAAGGCAAGCCCAACTCCACATTTAAAAAGATTTTTCGAAAAAACTGTACCAACTCCGTATTTGGCAATGCTGCGTGTGCGCAGTCACGCAGAAAAACGTAAACACTGCAACAAATTGTACTTCAAGAGATAGCTCGTAGATAAAACTGTAATTACTGGAATTACCGATAATCATACCTTCCGAGGATAAAAACCGAAGGCGCCAAGAATGGCACCAGGAAATAATAATATTAAAGCAATCACCTCTTTTCTCGGAATGCCAGCTCATTATGTGATTACAAAACAAGAAAAAGTCATACTAAGTTTTTTAATAAGTAATCTCACCTCCCTATTTTGTATGTCATCAATTTTAATAATAAAAAAAATCAATCAAGAACGTTAACACTTAAAGTAAACATTTAAAAATTACCCTTATCACGTCGTGTTAAAGTGTCATATGCATTTTTCTGGTACATAATGATAGCGGAGAATGGCAAAGGGACCGTGCGACAGTACTGAAGTTACTTTGGCTACTTGAAAAATTGCCTTTGATAAATTCGCTTTTAAGAATCCAACGGTTTTGATTTAAGAGCCTATCTCGCCTCTAGTTAACGAGACAAGTCCACTTATAAATAAAACTGCTAAGGGTGAGTCGGGCAATAAACAGTTAAGCCGAAGAGATCGAGATATCAAACATGTTATTAAAAAAGTTGGTATTTTTGAGGATATCAACACAGCGAACCAAGACAATAATGACATAAATAATGAAAATCTGTTTAATCATCAGTTTCTAGCATCAGGACAATAATCTTAAGAAACAACATGCAGTTAAGCTACATTATCTTTTCTTTAAGAGTTGCAGTAGTAAGAACGAGAAGTGATAATTATTTAATTTAATTAATCACTAAAAGAGATACATGTTAAATTATACGGATCCCTAAAACCCGCATGGATATCGGAATGTAACCTATTAAGAGTTTAAAAGAAAATGTAGAGCTGTTAAAAATAGCGCTAAGAAATTAAAACGCGAGACGACAAAGTAAATTTATTTAATACACCTATGGAGACAGTGAAAGAACACAATTTACAAAGTTTTAGATTAATGAATTTAAGACAGATGGTGCTAAAGTTTTTATTTTTTCATCAAAAAATCTGTCATTTAGTCTCCACTACAAGACGACCCTCTCATATTTACCTCATGCTGACTTGGGGAGGCTTGATGTTTGCATAACTCTCCGTTAGTAGCCTCTTAGTCTTACCACATCTACGGAAAACAGTGTCACAAAATTAAATATTAACTTTACAATTTGAAGAAATATCGAGAAATCTAGCACATAATAGGTAGGTAATAACAATGTGATTCTTGAAGCACATATCCTCGTGACTCGCGGGTCGTGGATTAGCCGGCAAGGTCGATTCGATCAAGAATGTCAACGGAGGCGGCACGAATCGATGCGTCACTCGCATGCAGAAGCGAGCGATAGCTAATTTTGATTGAATTTTATTAGAATCTATAGGAAAAATTTCCAAAGATAATATACTCGATATACACCGTGCGTAATCAATGAAAACAGTAAATAGAGTATAGTGCTACTATTTTTCGAGTCGAGCAAAACTGGTATTTAAAAAACTAAATCGGTAACAGCGGAAAAATAGCGGTGAAACGCCTGTGTAAGAGGAAAGATTGTAAGTTCAAGTAAAAAAATATGATAATTTCAAAAAATAAGTATTTTTAAATTGACCTTGAACAAGATGGAGAATTCGTATATTTTCCAACGAATATCTTTCTTAAAAACTCTTGTTTACAATTTCTTGTTTAGTCTCTTAATCATTTTAAACGTTTCAAAAGTATCGATTCATGCAACCATCCGGTTCTGGGAAGGTCATCACTTATCATACAAACATGAATAGCTCCGAATGCTAGAGAAAGTTGAATGTCATTGCATAATATAATACGTGTATTTTAATCAGCAATTTGCTTGGATCGCCGATAATCATCTCGAGCCATAAATTCAAGTTTTTAGATGTCCGAAGAAGACACGGGTCGTTATAAAATCTCCATCTCGGTATCATGTCAAGATTTTAATGATGTACTAACAATAAACACCTAATATTCGATTGGTATCGGCTAGATGCAATCATTGAGGATGGTTCCTATTTCTACAATGCTTCAATCCATTCTCGACTCTACTCTCATACCAATAAAGGTGCTTTTATCTTGGTAAATGGAATAGGGATGTGCAATAAGCGTGTCGATAAGTAAGGAAGTGGCCGCTCATCGTAATCTCAAATGTATTAGCTGACTATCGCGACGCAGACATGAAGCGCATTCGTGTGACGGTAGATTAACATAGATTAGATCCACTACTGTGGGAATGTGTTAAATTACTATTGCTGTCTATAAACTATAAGTGATGCCGACTTTAGCATAAGTATGAAAAAGAACTATTATTTCATATCTGTAGGAAGTTCGAATGTTTTCTTAGTTTATTAGAAGGTAGACCTTAAAAACGAGGTAATGAGAAAAAGTTAATTACAAAGTTGACATTAATTTCTGTAGTAAATGACAGTCGAAGCAAAATGAAATTAAAAATAGCGACAAAAATACTGCAACATAATTACAATTGATGTCTTTTTCTGAATATTGTCAGCACGAAACGAAAAAAAATACGAATATCTCAAATCAAAAGACTCAATTAAATAAGAAAATACCATTGTCTCTGTTACGTGATGACTGAAGTTGAGACATCTTGTTCCCAGGTAAGCCACAAGTAAAATTATTCCTAACACCACCACCCCCCACGCCAAACTCAACCTTAGTGTTGAGAGAATAAGATTGGAAGTGTTATTAGAGGTGTTATTTAAAGTATGGCTGTACAAATCGTTTAAGAAGCAATGCTCGATTGCGATGCGGCGCGCGCGCCGGTTCAACAAACGCATCACATTGTCATTCCGGCGGTGCGCGGGAGTCGTGCGACGAGCCTATATGTGGAGACGCTAATTTCTAGAATCGAGAAGAATCGATTTGAAGGAATCTAATCTCGAAATCAGGTTCGTGATGAAATGGAATCTTGTCGATAAGTACTTATTTTAAAGAGGTAATATGTGGTTAAGGTGGAATCTGAGATGGTAGATGAGTTGAATGAGGGAATTACCGATGATAACCGCATAATGACGTAAAACACTCATGATGTAATGAAACTAATCATCGGGCAGTAGCAGATGGTTAAAGTTATCTATCGTTTAATAAAAATAATGGGATTTAGTTTAAGAAATCGTTCTATCTTTTACGTGATTACCAAAATACATATACTACTCTTATAACGCTTAATCTGTACATAAAATTACATACAAAAATATTGCTTTCCTAATAAAACTCGATATCCAAGCGAACGGAGTCAATAAAAACATTCGTTAATACCTACGAATGAAATATCTATGATATATAAATAAGGATGATATTATAATCGATACCGAAATACATAAAAATGTACATCACTACCTCAACTTGAATTTTCGCGAATGTTCACAAAATTGAAAATGATTGAAGCTGCCGTGATAATTGAATTTAAATTGATGGTGATTACAAGTTTTATTTTGATTCCCCTCCGCCGTCAGTTGACATTCACGGTCGGCGTGCCTGACGGACCGACGATTATAACAACCATCATGAGTGATTTTTGATGAATAACATACGAGATGCTTAAAGTGGCCATTTGGTTGGGTAGCGGGATTAACATATAATTATTCGATGCTTTTTAACTCAAAAAACGAAATAATATTACCCAAAATATTGGCAAAGTTATTATAACGGAGTCTTCCGAATAATGAGGTTCTTAATCCAGTCTTTCGGTTGTACGGTTTAAAAATGAGGACTGAATATAGTAATCTGGTTACAACCACTGTTTTTACACAAAATGTATAATTAAGTCTGTCTGTGCGTCGCGTGAGGATAACCACTATTTCTGAGAAGTTATTACAAATACCATGTCCCGAATATGTATAACAAAACAACCTAAAAGTGGAGCTAAAACACTGCCCTTATTAGCAAGCCATAGAGGCTATTTCTTTATGACAGAGCCTCGCTATACTTAAAGGTTTTGTGCAGGACCATTTAATTTTAAACCAAGGATCAAGAAATATTCCGCCAAATTACGAAATATCTCTGCATAAATGGAAGCGCTTGCGCTGATTTCAGTTTGTATTTAAAATGTAACTTTTGTAACATTATTCCTATAAAAAAGTGCAGATTATTTCCCTTTTATCACGATACCTCCTACTTACCTATTTTACAACTGAATGAAATGCCAGTGTTTTATTTTAATGCTATTGTCTGTTTTGTTACGAATAAACTATGAACATTATCAATTTTTATAGCAAATCTCTACCATCATAACCAAACTTTCAGCTTGTGAAAAACACTTACATTGTAACGCATAACGTATTTAGGCAGTTTCCATACAAGAGTCATAAAATGCAAAATGAAAAAATCAGATTGCAGCTAATTTGTCGTTGCCAAACTTGCGCAGGCGCACGCGATGGCGCGGTGGTGCAATTTTGGCAAGCCTTCCCGTTGTAACGAGGATCATTAGACCAGGCTGGGGGTAGGGTTGCCAAAAACAAGGCCCGGTTTCCACTAAAGCGGAGCGGAACAGAAAAGTGTTTTGAATAACCAATTAGATTTCCTTATTTCCAATTTTCTTCTCCACTCCGCGGCGCCGATGCTGTCAAATTCTACAGAAAAATTTGACGCCCCGGCACTGAGGTAGTTACCGCTTTGGTGGAAAGCGGGCCTTAGTCTGGAAAAGCCTAAACCAACAACTACTATTTTGATTCGATGGGCAAGTAATTCGTGCGTTCTTGAGTAGAAAATGTACGATTTGCGCTTCTTGATACAGACAGATCTAACTAATTTATTTATTTATTTATTTATTTATTTATTTATTTAAGGACAACCAACAAAACATACACCATACATTCACAGTTTCCTTAAAAATAAATTAAGCTAAGGTGTTGCCTTAATTAAAGGTTGCCACGACATGCATAGAATGTTGGATAACAATGAAGTTGCCAAAGTGACAGGATGCAACAACTAATTATTAACTAACTGACGGAGTATACAATTCAGAAATTTGTTTTTTGAATTTACGTAACGAAGATGACATATCGACGATGGCCCCGGATGAGCGTGACAGGTTACTAAATTGTGACTGAATCCTGTTGATAGAGGAGAAATGACCTAGGTTCGTCCTAAAACTATTTGCTTTAAACGGCAGATACCTGGACAACCGAGCTAGTTTGAAGGGAACATTGAATTTTATCTGCTTAACGAGATCAGGACAATCTATGTAACCATTAATTATTTTATATAGGAATAGACTATCCAGTATTTTCCTACGATCTTCCAAGCTATTCAGTTTAAAATAATTTAGGCGTGTATTGTAGCTTGGGAGCTGTTTGGCTAACTTATGTTGATATGACAAGTGCCAAAGAAATCTCTTTTGTATTGATTCCACTCTGCGTTTATGTATTTCATAAAAAGGAGTCCAAACGACACTACCATACTCTAAGCCCGACCGAACCAATGAGTTAAAAACAGCAATTTTGCTACATGCTTTTCTAAAATCCCGACAATTTCTAAGTATGAAACCCAGCAACCTAAAGCCTCTTGTGACTATTTTATCGATATGCACGTGAAAACGCAGTTTATTATCAATGTAGACTCCAAGGTCTCGAATGACATCAACTTCTCGTATCACTTGGTTGTCTATATTATAAGAATTAAAATATTGATTCTTATTACGCGAAAAATGTACAAAGTTGCATTTATCAGCATTTAATTTTATTTTATTAATATTACACCACCGCGCGAAGCGATTCAGGTCATCCTGGAGGAGGCGCCAGTCATTAACGTTCTCCAAGCGAACTGTAATTTTGAGATCATCAGCATATAAATGTATTTGTGAGTTATGAAAGCATGAGTGAACGTCATTGATGAAAATGTTAAAAAATAAGGGACCTAAGTGGGAACCCTGGGGCACTCCTGATGATGCCAAAAACCTATCAGATGCGAATCCGTCGATCACAACTCTCGACAACCTGCCGACGAGGTAAGATGCACACCAGTTCAGTAAGTTTCCTGTGATACCAAAGTGATAAAGCTTGTTAACAAGGATTTGATGGTCCACCTTGTCGAACGCCTTGCTGAAATCCGTGTATATAACGTCAATAAGAGTGCCGCGATCCACTGATTCAACCAACTCAGACATGAAACAGACTAAATTTGTTGAGGTTGATCTGGCTTTCATGAAGCCATGTTGCTCAGGCATGAGAGCGTTTTTTACGTGCCAATATAAAATAGGATGAATCAAAACCTCAAAAACCTTTCCAAATACAGGCAAAATAGAAACAGGACGATAGTTTTTTACTGCTGACTTATCACCCGATTTGTGTATAGGAATAACTAGCGCCTCCTTCCATTCAGATGGGAACTGGCCCGTTGAAAGAGAAAAGTTAAAAATTATACTAAGAGGTTCAGCCAAATATTCACTGCAATGAGTAACAAATATAGTGGGTATACCATCTGACCCAGCTCCCTTATGTGGGTCAAGTCTTTTTAAAACCCTTTCAACAGCATCTTTTGAAAAATATATACCGTTCAAGCAATGTGAATCAGGATTGTCAGGGATAGTTGGTCGCAAATCAGCAAGCCGTTTCGCCGTAGTTCCAGAAAGTAACAAACTGTCGTTGTTATCATATACATCAGAAAAACACGAAGCGAAAAATTTACATATGTCTGATCTTTGGGTTGCAATTTGGTTACAATAGTGCATGCTCGACATGCACGAGCTGAGGCCATTACGTTTTTGTTTTAAAAAAGACCAAAACAGTTTAGGGTTCGCAATTAAAGAGGACTCGATCGATGCAATGTATTTTTTATAGTTCATACGTGTGAGTTGTATACATCTCTTCTTAAGTAAGCGATATGTTAAGGCATCCAGCGGGTTCATATATTTGGAGAAAAGCTTACGATATTTGTTCTTTTCACGGAGAGCATTAATTAAACCCTTACTGTACCACCTTGGGTATTTATCTGAGTTTGACTTAGACAATGGAACATGTTTCTTAATAATGTCGTTGATAATATTGTAAAATGCAGATACCATTGTGTCAATATCAGAACACTGCGAGAACAAATCATGCCACTTTATTTCCATTAATGCGGCAATTATTTTAGAGTAGTCTGCTTTATAAAACTTAAACCTAGCTTTATAAAACTTAATACTTTTACTACTTAAAAAGTCAGTAAACATCATTAAAGTAAAATTAATGAATGACGGCTGAAAACTATAATAATTAATATGTAAACCAAGTAATCGTTAAAGTGAAAATAATGAATGACAGCTGAAAATTATCTTAATTAATATGTTAACTAAAGCTCGCTTTAGACAAGCCTTACTTTGCGCGTAAAGCTTAAAATAAATCACTCAGATTCTCTCTTTCTAATAAGTCATAAAAACACTTTTACACGTTCCAACTCATTCAAAGCAGTATTGTCAATTAACCTGCTGATTCATCATGACAACCCTAAACAAAAGTAGTTATACAACATACGGCTCGTTGCTATATGCCGTAATAACTAATAAAATACAGGTGTTGGACAACTGCATTTTTTGTGCGTATGCGCATTGAATTCACGATCGGGAATGATCAACGGATTCCTTGATTCGCGAAGATTCTGATGACCACACGCGGAGTGACTCTTGATTGAATAAATCAAGTTTTTTATTGCACATCAGACTATACATTTTTGATGCAAAATCACCCTTATTAAAAGGACATAAGGATGCTGCAGTGTTTACCTTGATGCGCCGTCGTTTGTTCAAAAAGCAAGTAATAAACAATCAGAAATGTTGGTAATTTATTTCAAACAAGTATACAACTACAGGCATTTTTTGAACATGTTAAAAACAGGCCATGATGATCAATATTTACAGGATTAATGCTAAATAATAAGAGAATTATGCATTGAAGCTTGATCAAGAAGCTACACCACAGCTTATGTAAGCAATGCAAGCACACGTACTACGTGCCTACTTTCGTATTTGACTAAACACACATACTTAAAAAAAACACCATCATCATCATTTCAGCCACAGGACGTCCACTGCTGAATATAGGCTTTCCCTAATGATTTCTACATCGCCACGTTGATAGCGCTTTCCTGCTACCTTTATGAGGAAAAAACATCATCATTCCCACATGTCAAGCACTGAACTCCACAAAGCAATTACTTCCTGAAAAATGGTTCAGTTGATGAGTGGTAGGACGAAGGATGTTATAAAGTAAGCTTTTTACGTCTATTTTAACTTGCTGCAAGCGTATGAAGCTTGCAGCAGGTTATAGAAAGAAACTGCGCTGACAGACTTTACGATCCATAAACGTCTGGAAACTCGAGTGCACCTACTGGTTATTTCAGGCTGTGTTCCCATAACCCTTGGCTAGAACTATTAGCCGGCACGCACATCCTGGCCCCGGAAACGCTTTGAATAAGGCATAAATCATCCCGGTCGCGTGCGCCCGCGCACACAACCTTTAGACAGGGCTGCCAGTCTGCATCTACGATGATTTCGTGCTCTGAAGGACATGCAAATCATTATTTCGTTGATGTAGATAGTGATTCGAGGATCAGTCGTCTTTATTGGGTTTGTAATAAAGAACTATCGCGCAATGAATTGGACGACAAATATTCATTTTTGTTACAAAATTGCTGTCATTACCACCACTACATAAAATTTCGAAGTATTTGTCTTGATATGCCCTCATGTCTACATAGCTCAAAAGAAAGTTATGTGACTTAGTAATGGGTTATCTCTTAGCAAAAATAAAGCATTGCTGATGAAACAGACTTAAGTGCGCGCTCTTATTAATTGTAGAGCAGATTTATGTGAATTTATGTGAAGGCCTCGCCTAATACACGCTAAGATCCTCGTACGAAGGACCTACATATTAACACATAGTAATACATAGCATATCCTTATTTGTTGGGAGATGCTTATAGGTTACTAAGGGCGAATATTTTTCTAGTTGGCAACCCTGCCTTTAACGGTGCGCCCGGTTTATTTAACACTAAACGTGGCCCCCGGCTCCGGCCGCTTTGTGCCCGTGAATTATTACGTGTATTCACAAGTTTGGTGTGTTGCAAACAAATCTCAGTGATGTTTCAATTCTGTACAAATATGTTTACATGTTATTCTATCGCCATTAGAATGAAGAGATCTGATAAAGGATAGTTCAAATTAAGTTCTTCTTCTGTCAGGTTTTGGAAAAACTAAGATCACACAGCCCAGTAGCAGCAGTAGGTACTTAGGTCCTTCCGGCGATTATACGTCTCAAATATAACTTGACCTACCACAACTTCGGGATATGGGATGGTGCTGAGAAGTGGCGGAAGAAATTCAGTAACTTTTGTCAGTCACTATGTAACGCCATAGGCATCTGACATAATTCAATCGACATGCCATGTAGTCTTAGGCTGAGTTGCACCACCTAACTTTGACCGTAACTTTGACGATAACCGGTGTTTTTTGTATGGATTTTGATAGGTTTTTGACGTTTGTCAAAGTTAAAGTAAGATGGTGCAACCCAGCCTAAGCGAACTCTAAAAGATCCTTTCATACTTTACCTGCAAAATATCAATTCATTACACTAAAGGCTCAACCTCCTCAAATGTAAAGAAACACGCAGAAGCATTTGCATACAAATTCCTTTTTTGTATGAACTGATGTGTTTTTGTATGGACGAAGGCGGAACTCCATTCCGACTCCTAAACAGTCAAGGAAATACACATCAGCGAATGTAACCGTTAGCAGTGGCGATGCATTTGTGCAGCTTTGGAAACTGACGCATTGGTAGTAGGGTCACCATGAGACTATGGTTTGATTGGAACAGTTCTCGGGCAGTAAGTACCAGGCAGTTTAGGAGTATTCGAGATGGACAGAAGAACCTTACAGATCTTAAACCCCAGTTTTTATGAATAAAACATGGTTTTCCTTAAAGCCTCTTTCTGATTAATGTTTCAGAAACGTTAACCCAAATGGATTTGACAGCTCCTTAAACTTATTACAATCAAAGACTGTCCAAATCTGAACATTGATATTTTTTTTATTTTTTAGGAACTTTTGAACCCAAATCAACTCTATCAATTGTACCTTAAAATTAAGCCTAAAGCTAAGTAGATATTTTACTATTAGATAATCATTTATTGTCTTTTTTGTGTAAGTACATTAGTTGTTAAACATTTGGTTCATAGAATAACTTTGCTAACAATCTTGAAGATTCCTAGTAGGGATAGTAGAATCTGTTTTGTGAGTCAAATCTTGGTGTAGAGGTCATTAGCTAGTTTTTGATATGAGACTCAAGTTTAAAATGGAATTCCTGGTCACCCTACCGCAAGGAAATGGAAGAATTTGCTCACATTTGTATACATGTTGTAAGGAAAGTTATTGGTCTCTGCAAGCGCCGTTATAAGTTATGGCTGACCGATGCCTGTAAGAGCACATCAAGCTTTACACAGTGGCTTCTTATCTCGTTGGAATACGGGCTATTTTGCAACCAAAATTTATAGTTTGATGTGCTATCGCTGTACTATTCACTGAATGGATGAATTATCGATTCAGTCAGACCTCAGACTGAGTCAAAGACCGAAATAGTGAATAGCTAACTGTCAGTTTGTTAGCCTTTTGAACTGGTCATGTACGGTCATTCTGCTTGTAACAGGCTTCCTCATAACTTATAATTTATGCTCTATAGACCTCTATACAAATGGAGACTGATTAAATTAATTTTATGATTATTTTTGTATTCTTGCTCATTATCAATACGTTATGAGGTTTATTATAATAGTTGTTGTATACGAGTATTTCCACGAAATTCAACAAAACAACCAAATTATAAAATACACCTATAACCATGACACCTAAGTCTGTCGCCATAACAATAATGTTAACATCATTGTTGTTTTCTGGCAGTTGGAGGTAAGATAGCCAGTTCCTCTGTGGTTGAGGATTCCGGGTGAAGCTCGCTTCCACCTTCGGCCTGTTCATTACTTTCCATCAAGGTAGATGCAGGCCAAGAGCTTCCTTGTGGATATAAAAAACTAACTAGGAAGACTTTGAACTACTTAGGCTGGGTTGCACCATCTTACTTTAACTTTGACAAACTTCAAATGTTTGTCAAACTCCATACAAAAAGCACCGGTTATCGTCATAGTTACCATTAAAGTTAGGTGGTGCAACCCAGCCTTAGTATTCCAAAAGAGTTGAAATATGCTCACGACTACAAACTTGTGCAATCACTGCAAGTAATTAATAAGGAAAGTATCAATCATACCATCGAACAAGAATCAAGTAATATTTCCTTTTTAAATCGACTATCTCTAAACCGGGCAATTATAGAACCCATCTATAGCAAAAGGGAAATGAAAACACGACGTTATGGATATATTTTTTGTGGCCACAACTACAAGTTTGTGCGGCGGTTTTCCATGTTTTCCCTTATAAACAACGTCAGATCAAGTAGGGCTGTCAAAATCTTAATAATTGTTAAGTTGTTTTTTTTATACTTTAAAAAATCATATTTCGTGAAGACCATAAATAAATACTTCATACCTACGATTGGGTAACTTACAAATGAGGTATTTCCATCATAATGTGTCAAAAATCAATTAAGGTTTGCCACTTTACTGGCTGTAGTCAGTCACATTCTAAAAGAAGAAGCAGCACCACAGCTTAAATTGTATACAAAATTCTTACTTGAACATCGATTTAGTGTCAAACTTTAGAAAGATCGCTGTGTGAAATTGTCCAAAGATTTATTATTTACAAACTTTCGCATTTATAATATTAGTAGGATTTATTATTATTATTTATCTCGTAGTTTGGGACTGGATGAATTAGAGCAAAAAAATGGGTATTTTGGTCAATCATAAAATTTCTGTAACATGGCAATATTGGCAACCATATCACCTGAAATCTTACCAGACAGGTTACAGTGCACGTCACGTCGTCAGCCCTAGGAGACGCTTATGGACATGTGAAAATGACATAAAAATGCGCGCCCACTTTCGATCTCCGACCAGCGCGCGCGCAGCTACTTTTATTTTCTAAACGCGCTCTCATGCGGGCTTCTATCTAAGGCCAGATCTGATTAGATTATATCTGGATATCTACTGTTGCAGTTTAAGTATTAATTTGATTGTAAAACTTAATATTTGGAAAGGAAAGTTTTATAGATTCGAAGATATTTGTCGATGGTTATCGACACAAAAATGTGGAATTTTTAGTTCTAGTTCGACGGGAATTGTGGAGCTTATCACTTTCTACTCCAATAGAAAAACTATCAGCATATGATTGGACGCATTCTGGTGCATTTAGCCCTTTGGGTCTTTGGTTGGGTTTGGATCCCACTGGGGCAAATTTTATGCTATGGACTTTACCTGGAGTACTGGAGGTTTACCGTACCTACATAATATCATCTATTTAGGTATTGTTATCCATCACTTAGTGATAATAATATTCCGCAAAATGTGAGATTAGTTAATTAGTGCAATAGTTGGGCCAAATTATTAGGAAATTAGGAATGTATTAAAATAATTACTTAAGATCGCGTTAAAATTAATTGCTTCTGCTCGCTACAGCCATTTTATTTTTAAGCAATTCTATCTACACTTTTATACCAGTGCTAATTTCCCTTTATGACACAACTAGCTTTCCGCCCGCGGCTTCGCGCGCGTGGAGCCCTGAACCCTATGTTTTTCCAAAATAAAATTTAGCCTATGTTACTCGTGGATAATGTAGCTTTCGAATGGTGAAAGAATTTTTTTAATCCGCCCAGTACTTTTTGAGCCTATTCATTACAAACATACAAAAATAGGTACAAATCTTTCCTCTTTATAATATTAGTGTAGAAGTGTAGATAACCAATCTCAAAAACATAGCGTTTGCGCATTACTGCTAAATCGTAACAGTACAATTTATAATGATACGATCTGAAGCTTCTAATTACCTGGACAACTTCTAGGTTTGTTTGATTGATTGAGAAGAGAATAGCGCAATCGAAAGTGGTTTCATGTCTCAAGATCATAGATAAGCCTAATTAGAGGCTTTGATCCGGAAGTCACAGACAAGAGATTAATGGATTAATACTCGATAGAGATAAAGAGAAAACTTTGTAAATGAACAAGGGTCTTGAATTTGTTTTTTTATCTTTATAAATTGAGGTAACAAAATAGTTTTTTTCTAACGATGTAATTTTACTTTGTGTTGGTAAAATTTTAGCTACTTATACTATTTCATGACCGTTATCTAGGTCGTTCTTTAAAATCATAAAGTATAAATCATTCTTGATGTGCCTTCGTGAATAATCGTATTTAGGCAGGTAACTAACATTCGTCTACTAAAATCTCTCTACGAGTTTTTTTTACTTTATTTGCATCACCTAATATTTAAAGATAAGATGCAAAAGAGAATGATATTTTATTCAACTTAAACTAGTTTATAGCGATTCAGAATTTTAAGCTCTTATTTAAATCTACAAATTGTTATTAAGTCTATTTTAGAAACATGTTACAAATTAAATAAAAGAATTCGTTCAACTGCCTTTACCGGTTTAATCTTACCAGTTTGAGCGGCACATTTCACACTTTTACTTTTTAAGACCTACTAAAAACAATGATTTTGCAGAAAATCACATCTCGTTTCTGATTTTAGAACAGTTCAAAGATGATGTAAGTTACAGAGACGTTACAACATTCTTTAAAGTATTTCAATCGGATATTGCCTACGTTGGAATTTAAAATATGTAAATTCCAATTTACTAAAATAATAAAATTAAGGATAAATAATACCAATATACACTGCTTTTCATGTTAAATAATATAGTAATAAAATTTTACTTCAGACCCTAGCAGATATCTTATTTTGTTGTTTTGGGGTCTCTAAAAGATACAACTCCGTCATTAAAAAGATGTTGCGAAGCGAAGGTGTGAAATGTGAATTTAATGATGCGTAATTGCTCAGATGAGTCGTTAAACTATAAAACAGTAATTAATCTGAAGAAATCGCGATGAGAACCACCAAAGATGGCGCAAATTCTTTTCGTAAACCAGTTTCCCCATAATTTTATCTACAGGTATATAAATGATTCAGCAAACAAGCAAATTACGTGCATAATAATATGCATCAGTCAAACTTGTAATGTTATTTCAGTTTTATGACAACTTTATGTAATGTTTATGGGTACCAATTGGGTTTTAACATCGTTAAACAACATTTTCAAGTCATAATTTCCCTTTAAAATAACTGTATTTTTTTAAATTCATAAAAATATGTCAGTATATTGGACACTAATCAATTAACACTTATACCAATTACCCAATCCTTCATAACGTTTTTTATAATATTGATTACAACAAAACCCTCCACTATAGTGGAGGAGGCTCATAGTCCAGCAGTGGACTATAAAGAGCTGTTGATGATGAATTACCCAATCATCATCATCGTCAAAAGCTATACAAAGAAACCCATCGGAATTAATTTAATTCATGCAAGCAGCTTCTTCATGTTTTCTTGAGCATAAGCTTTTATACCTATCAATACCTACTGACACCTCTGTCTAGACTGTTTGTACCTATGTATAAATAATGGAAAGAATGTTACTTACAAACAGCAAATAGTGCGGTGATTGGCATTCTTGACAGCGTATCGCATACGAAATGTGTCACACTAATCGATTGTCCACGCCTCGGCTCTAAACTGAGCTCGTTAGTTCGAAAGTTCAGTGTAAAGAATGTGGTCAGGTGGATCTCTTGCCAAAAGTACACTGTTAAACTATACGATGTGTTGTACTGTTTAAATATTTGAAAATTTAGGCATTTCCGATGCGCAATTGCGGTCACGGGGCGGCGCTTCTGTACCATATTTATCTGTGGTAGTGTTGTTATTTATCGATTAAAAATAAGAAATAACAGTCATCCCATGTGATGATAAGCTATAGCTTTAAGTTCTATGTAACCCAAGCCTTACATGTTATATTCAGACATTTGTTGAGAGAGAAATTCTTAGTAACTACGTTATTAAATATTATTAGTTTGTGTGTGATTGAGAACTTCCCTTTTCAGGTTCGACGTACAGCCTGCAGCTAAAACAAACCAACATCACCCTTAAATCTATAGGAGTATTGATGAAATTGGCATGTGAAATAAGCGGCAGACTGTACTCGGAGGCGTCGTATGCAATTTGTAGGCAATCTCGAACGTAATTTTCTATGGAAAAATCAACGTAATGAAATTGATTTGAGTTTAGAGACACAAATAGAGAGAAATAGAAATTGTTTCCGTCTTACTTACTTTTTAAAAGCTATTTCTGTATAGACTTTAGGTATTTGCAATAGGCAAAATAGATGTTGTATGTACCAACCATGTAGTCAAAATTTTGTGTGCAATGTAGAGACCAATCAATGATAATAATTTTCTCTGACTTACTAATACATATTCAGAGAACAGCATCACTGTTTGGCATATTTACCTGTGAAGAAGAAAAATAGAAATTAAAAATCATGAAATACATAAAATGACAACACTAAAAGAAATTGCGAACCCATTATTCCCTTAATCGCGGATTATGAAAATGTTTTAGAATATAAATGGACTATTAGTTGTATTTTATCCCAAAATTCACATAAAGCCGCGGCCAAAAGCTAGTATCGAATAAAACAGTATAATAAATTCTCAATTCAATCTTACTTTAATGTTCGAACTTATGGGCCTTCAATAAATAAACCAAGATTTATACATCAGGTGTCCTGCGCAATAGAAATCTTTCACCATTCCATCAAGCCGAAGATCAATTAAGTCGCGTGATTAGTTGCTTGTTAAGGGCTCGTATAAATAAGCGGCGTGTTGACAAATACGCGACTTTCGCTGCGCGAGCGCGTGTGGTGACCACGCGACGTGAGCTTTTAGGGAAGCTTCTGAAACCAGTGTCTACGTACATACCTACACACTGGTTCAGAAGCTTCCCTCGATTCACCAATTAAGTATAAGTATGTCGACGAATTAAAAGTTCCAATTCTGAAATGAAAGATGAATTGAAACTTCTTTCGCAAGAATGAAGGTAGTCCAATTTTCTAGCGCTTTACTTTCTTCTTCTTTTTTGCTTCCCTAATTATTTTTCTCCTTCCCTAGTAGATATTTTTTCTTTTCACTGCTCTGATGTTTTTCTTCATGTTTCGCAATGTTTGTTAGAAATAAAGTTCCTTTATTAAGGTCAGATATTTCTACAAAACTCAACAACATAAGACACTGTTAATCGTCGCCGAATGTAAAGAATAAAACTTCAAATCTTTATCCCGACTTCAATGCATCCTTGCGCATGGGCACCCTATTTACAGGTGTTCTAAGGCTGCGCGCGCAACGGAAGCGGGCGATACGATCGCCGCAGGCGCGGCAAATAAACGGCGTGTCACTGCGTAACGCGCATTTTCGCGTTCCATTACGCCCAGTGTGAAACACATATTTCATAGTAATAAACATTTTTTTTTCACTCAATTATAACGCTTAAAGCCATTAAAACGGCATTGTTATTAAGCTAAGTTTAAATACTCTATTTGTTAAAACAAGGACGCTTGACTGACGCTAATGTACCAAATAGTGTTTTAAAATTAATTAGCGTTTAGAACATAAGTTTTGAGTGGTTGTTTTTTGGTGTTTATTATAAATCAATTATGTGTTTTGATATATCGTGTGTCAAAACAACAAAGATGAATTGATTACGTTAAATAAAAAGCTTTCGTATATGAATTATGTATGAAGTTCATTCATGGAACAAAAATAGAGATTTCAGATCAAGAATTTTTATTTAAAAATCACTAGCATTTTAATGTTAACTTCAATGAAGCATCTGGCATAGAGCTGGAGCGACTTCTACGGGACATGGACGCTTTAATACTTTTCCACACAATTTGACACGGGACTATTCCCACCTCTCGTTCCCACCACTGCAACTCCTGTGTAGCCAGGATCTACAGCTTGACCGCCACAAAAACCCAACCAATGAAGGTCAAGTTTGTCCCGGGGGAAAGTTAAACTGTCTTTGGACCCGCAACGAAATTAATCAGAAGAACATAGGAGGAGTTTGAAATTAAGGTACGACACAATTTAACAGTCAAGTATCTTACGTTTTGTGCGCCAACTCTGTTCAACTCTGTCAAAGTGACTGGTAATTCTAGTGTTTAAAATCAAAACCTGATCTAATAACAAAATCGGATGTTGCATGCGGCATGTCATAACTATGATGGAACATAAAAGTAAAAGCGTTTCGAAAACACCCCGCGTTATGGAAAGCGCGCACGCACGTCCGGTCATGCGCCGGCGCATGGAATAGAAAATACGTCTAATAGCTTTTTGAAAAGGTATCCAATAAATGATGTCCCCCGCAGGGAATAAATTGGATATTTCTTTTGGTTTTTTCGTTTGTCGTGTGGGCTGTAACTGCGATGGTGTCGACCGCTATAGTCATTTGACACGGCACGATCGGCTCTTACGTTGTTCACAGAAGCACGGGTTCTTGCACCTTTACATGACGTAATGCAATTCAACCGCCACGTTGCATGAAATAAAGCTAGATTATTTTCTTATCTAAATTCTTTAAGGAATCAAGATGGATATCTTCTCAGTTTTCCGTACATTTTTACATCGACTTCATGTTTGTAATTAAAGTGCAAGGGCCTTCAAAATTGCAAGAATGCGGCTGCCAGCCCTCTAAAAAATTTTCATGGCATATCACAGCCACCCGAAAATCAGTTATGGATGCCTGTAGTTTCCGAATTTTCATATCAACCTAGCCTCATGCTAAGCTAGAGATGTGAAATCAAAAAAATATTTGAAACGATGTACCAGGAGGTCAGCAATCTCAAGAATGCGACTTCATTAACCCACAGAAGGGTCCAGCCATCGTTTGCGTCTCATTCGCCATTCCGTCCGCACGGCCTGTCAAAACTTTCGGCGTGCGCGCGCGCAAGCGATCCGTCATGACGTAACGCACGACAGCTGATAACGAGACGCATGCTTGATTTCTATGCGTTATGCCAACTTTAGGGTTGGCGCTATTAGAAAAGTGACCACAGTGAAAGCTGTCAAATGTATGGTTATTGGTTATTTACCCCAGGACTTTACTTTCTTTAGGAAAAAATGTGGAAATGATTTGTTACAGTTACTATTGACTTGATCTTGAACTTGCCGGTCAACTAATATAACGGCTGAGCGTTTGTTTTTTGAGACTATTCCCACCTCTAATTCCCATCACTGGAATTCTTGTGAAACAAGGACTCTTTGGCTTGAATTAGCATAGAGCTTTTTACAACTCGGGACAGTACAACAGCTAGGGATTGGAATTCGTTGCCTACTGCTGTCTTTCCCGAAGATTATAATCCGGGCGTTTTCAAGGCGAGAGTGAATAGGCACTTACAGGGCACATCCTAGACTGCATCCCACTTAACATCAGGTGCGATTGTGGTCAAATATCTGCCTTGTTATGCATAAAAAAAATCTCTAATAATTGCAGTTAATTCGTGTTTAATAACATTAACGTTAATTTTCCAGATGTTACACTGTACCGGCGCAGTTCGGCAACCCTGCGCGAGCGCACTCTCACTTTCACCGCGCTTGTCAACGTATCGGGCGTGTATCGCGCGTTATCGCAACGATACAGCGTGGTACGGGGGATCGCTTCATTTGCTATGGAATGTTTGAGATACGGACTGTATTGTTCAGCATATTAGATTTAGNCCAACTTTAAGGTTGGCGCTATTAGAAAAGTGACCATAGTGAAAGCTGTCAAATGTTTGGTTCTTTACCCCAGGACTTAACTTCCTTCAGGAAAAAATATGGAAATGATTTGTTACAGTTAGCGACTGCCATAAATCATTGACTTGACACGACCTTGAACTTATTGAACGACTGCTATAACGGCTGAGCTTGTTTTTAGTCTATTCCCACCTCTAGTTCCTATCACTGGAATTCTAGTGTAGCAAGGACTCTTTGGGCATGAATTAGCATAGAGCTTTTTACAACTCGGGACAGTACAACAGCTAGGGATTGGAATTCGTTGCCTACTGCTGTCTTTCCCGAAGATTATAATCCGGGCGTTTTCAAGGCGAGAGTGAATACGCACTTACAGGGCACATCCTAGACTGCATCCCACTTAACTAACATCAGGTGGATTGTGGTCAAATATCTGCCTTGTTAAGTTGTTATGCATAAAAAAAACTCTAATAATTGCAGTTAATTCGTGTTTAATAACATTAACGTTAATTTTCCAGATGTTACACTGTACCGGCGCAGTTCGGCAACCCTGCGCGCGCGCACTCTCACTTTCACCGCGCTTGTCAGCGTATCGGGCGTGTATCGCGCGTTATCGCAACGACACAGCGTGGTACGGGGGATCGCTTCATTTGCTATGGAATGTTTGGAATGGAAGATACGGACTGTATTGTTCCACCGTATTAGCTATNAGATTTAGAACCTAAGTATAAGCTAGATTGTACAATTGCTCTATGTTACTTTCATTCCGGATACATGAGGGATCGGCGTAGTTAAAGCCGTCATCGTATGAGAATGCCCAATGGCATTAAGTCCGCTTTATGGACAAACTATATCAGGGGTCAAAAAGACAGATTTCATAGAACACATCTAAAAATAAGCAGCGATGTACATAATAATAAATACAATTCTGAGGCAACGCACCAAAAGTCATGATTATGAAGAAAGAGGGGTTTTTTCTGACGATCCCACAAGTCCAGAAAGAAAGGACAGTTTTCCAAATTGACCAGCAATCAGATGATTCAATTTTGAAAACCCTTATTTTAGGATAACCAAAGCATCCATGTGATGTGTAGTTACAAAAACATTATTACATTACACATTTAAATACATTAAAACAAAGGTTGCTTTTTTGCCCCTCATCGACCAAAATTAAACTTTATGAACATTTACTGGTGAAAATGCTATCAGCTACATTACTAAAATAAAACACAAACGTTCTTTCAAAAATACGATCCAGAGGTCAAGTGTTTACAACTGTCATAGACACCATACCATTTGATGTCATTGCGTAACTCTACCGACTTATCAAGCAGGTTCCTATCATTATTTAATAGAGAAATTTCGGATGTCTTGGAGTTATAACGTGATAGCATGTTAGTTGTAGGAATAACAACTGTGTGGTATAGTTAGGACTTTTAGAAGTAAATAAACAAGTTCTGGAAGAGTACAGTAGGGATAGCTTACTAAAAAGGATAGTAGTAGAAGAGCTCGAAACTAACTATAGTTAAGCTACGACAAATTAAACATGAATGAATCTTATTGCCGAAAAATTCTATTGAACCTCTATTGCATTGCAAAAATATTTCATAATCTAATTAAGAACTTTAAAGATACAAGTAAACTTTAAATTAAATAATTCTAAACCGGTTTTTTACACTCTCGGTGTTCTTATTTCATTTTTTGTTGTCACCCCAGTATCGCTGTCATCTTGATTTATCCGAGATGACAGCGAATGTCAATGATACGCAAGCGCAGATAGCACTATAGGTACATTACATATCACACGGTTATGTAATGCAAAAAACGTAATGTGATCAAATTGAAATTAATTTGTTGAGCAGATAATCATTTCCGTAGGAAGTTTATGTAATTTTTGACGTTTTTTTCTCATACATGTTTCGTGTAACCATTTTGTAATTGTGGTTTTATGTAATGGCCCTGCTCCGCTACCAGCGGAATAACTATTTTTAAGTATTTTTTATAATGTATTTTTTTTTTTTTTTTTTGATAATTTACATTGTAAAAAAATATTTAAAATTAAGAACCAAGGTTAATAAAGAGAATAATAATAATAATAATATCATTTATTTCAGATAAACAGTATCCATATGGGTTAGTAACAATTTGTGCTTAAACAATAAATGGTTAGTAAAAATATTTCAAACAATTAAATTAAAATTAAAATGGGCATCAAACAATCAAAATAATCAAAATAAATAATATCAAATTAGAAACAGAAATTAATAATTGTAATAGATGATTATGTGTGTTTTATTAACTATGGCCGTCGCTTGTCTGTCTGCTTTATTAGACAAGATTAATCGTAGTTGTTAGATAAGTAAAAACTTAAGTTTAGCTTTAAGCCTGCCATTTGTTGAATTTATATTGAAGACTCTCTATATTACTTGAGCGCATTTCTGAAAGCAGAGCCTAGTTTCAATAATTAATTGACAAGTACATTTTCTGTATAAAAAAGTTACGGAAAATCTAAGTACCCATCACCACTATCAATGTAGTTATTTTGACCCAATGGTGAGAATTGCACGAAGATTTCACATTTCAATAAGCTGGAAACTATACAAAACAAAGATCCAATTTGCACGCCTGCAATCTGCAGCTGACAGCACTAGCACATACTAAAGAGGCTAAAGATACCCAAACTTCCTGGCGCAAGTGGGTCGCGGCAAATGTCACGCTATTCCTGCGCCGGCGCACAATGCGCGCATTCCCGAAAGAAAGAGAGAGGAGAGAGTGAGAGAGGACGACACAGTTCGGGTACCGGGAACTATGATTAAGAAAAGATTTCACAATATGTCTGAAAGAATTATGAAAGTCCGGGTACCGGGAACTATGATGATTAATGGTTAGGAAAAGATTTCACAATCTTTTTCACAACAATGTCGGAAAGAATTATGAAGGTTCCGGTACCGGGAACTAATATGATTATGTTTAGCGTTTGAGAAAAGATTGTGAAATGTTTTGAAGTATTGAAGCTAAGGAAATTATGCAAGAAACATTTTTGGAGTGGATAAAGTTTTCTCAATATTTTGGGCCGCTTAAAATACTATAATATTGTGGACCTTGTGACTAAGTTAAGGTTTTTTTTCCAAAGGCTGGCTGTTCCATAATAATACATATACATTCGTAGTTTCGTAGGAGGTAGTTGGTAGTTCATTTTACACGATCTTATATTCCAGAAGCTGTGATGTTAAAAACCGGTGTGAGACTAGGATCCATTTATTTACTAAATTACTCCAAAATATAGTTCGTTATACAGGCTGTCTTGTCAAGTTGACAAATAAGTAAAAGCCTTACATTCCCAATCAATGAGCTAATTAAGAAAACTATTTGATTAGAAGATTTCCTCTGGAAGCTAAGTCCCTCTACTTTCCAACTAATCGCCGTACGGAGCACGAGAATGCGCGTACGTCTAAATAGGGAATATAGTTTTTTGCTTAGTTAAAGTTGCTAAGATTCCGGACATTTTAAATGGATATGTTATTTAAGAGCTATGTTTGCAGAGAGATGTGGAAGAAAGTGTTTTTAATTAGAAGTATAATAAGAGATATAAAAGTCATGCGAAACCTCCCTTTGCCAGCAATAAAAGAGACATATTCATATTATTTTCGAAGAATTACGAAAATAATTTCGTATTTTTAATTTGGTTTTTTAATTTTTGAAGAGTTAAAAATAAAAGCTTGTATCCAAATTAGGAATAATCACATATTCCAGCAGTTGGAGGTAAGATAGCCAGTTCCTTTATGGTTAAGGATTATCCACCTTCGGCCTACCCAACATTTTCTATCACGTGAGATGCAAGCCAAGAGCTTCCTCGTTGTGGATAAAAATACAAGTACATTTTCAGTTTGCTGCACCTTCGAATCGAATCCAGGACTTCCAGGTCCATGGACGTGTTATATAGAGGAAGAGTAAATTAGATGACGTTACCATATCCACTTAACGTGTGACATAATATTCTAGCATAAACATTTTTATCACTGTTTTTCCCACCTTGTGAGGATAATCTGTACGATCTACGTCCGATGCAACTAACACTTTCATAGCCATAAAGGAAGCTGAGGAAAGTCAGTTTCCACAGGAAACCGTGGACACATGTCATTTACTATACAGGGCGTTGCCGTGTTTACAAGATTTACAATACTACTAGGTAATGTATATCTCATTTGCGTTGAGCCAAGGATTAATAATTTAAAAACTTCATCAATACATAATTTTAAACCAAACTATCTATCATTAACAATTTTTGTAGTTGTCTAACAATTTTGCTGCGGTGTTAGTAATTAATTATACATTTTTTGGCTGCTTAAACTACCAATCCCTTTAATGAAAAAAATATTAATTTCCAATAAAAAGTATTTTTAGCCTAGGCGCGCAGACCACCGACTTTTAGTTGGCCGATAGTTTAGTAGGATAGTTAGGTAATCAGTATGGGCATGTATGAAAGTGAGCACATTACACCGATTTCGATTTCATACAAATTAGAATCGGGTCCAACTATCGACCGACAAAATGTCGGTGATCTGCGCCTAGGCTTACTGGCTGCAGTTATCAACTCTATTTTCAACGCACATCCTGTATACTTAGTGCACTTACTACCACGTGTGAACAGCGCAGATTGTTCATTGACGGTGAGAAATCCAATTAAATAATTATCCATCGTAAAAGAAAACTAGACGGCAATTTCTGAAATTAGTTGTTACATTAGCAAGAGTCAGACAGACCTTTACAAATCAAATCAAGCTTAACACTGCGGCATCTTAAACCTTTGGGATAAGAGCGTTTTTGCAACGAAAATGTAAAACTTCATGTGCTATCGATTGTGCGTAATATTACTTTGAAGGTTCTAAGAAAACACTTATTTTAAATTTAAAGGATGTGGTTGAACTATCTGGACGCCTTGGGGGTTAGGCTCTAATTTTCTTTTTCAGGATACATTGGTATTGGATTTATTGACGCTGCGAAGATAGGAAGGCTACAAAGCCTTCCTATCTTCGCATTCCACACATAATTAACTGTTTAATCCATTACTTTTTTGCTTTATTAATCCTCTACTTCAAACTTTAAACTACTACTTTATCTTCCGATTTATAATAGTTTAACATCATGCAAAATTGTCCATAGATTAAGAGATTTCTAGAATTCATAGAGATAATACAGTTGTCAAACATTGAATAACACGAATAATATTGAACTAACTGTTAAGATCCTTGAGTATAGACGAAAAAATGTTGTTTACGGTGTCCTGTGGTATGGGATTTACACTGAACAACATTATCAAGATTAATTTTCTTTAAAAAACACTGAAAAAATCGATAGTCAAATAGTAATATAATAGGATTTAATTAATGCTGCCGACAACGCCATTAAGAAGAAGAAGTAACCTTAAACTCCTTTACCAATGTCAAGTGTTGAAAATATTTAGAAATACAGATTTTGATTTAATTCTTCATTGCTAGAATCATAGACAGAACGATTCTATACACTTTCGATTCCTATTTTAGCCTTATTAAGCATTTTTAAATCAATAAAATTCAACGTTACTTGTTCATACACGCTATGGATCCTTTCGACACGATTTAAAAGTCGCATCGTCACCTATAAACTTAACTACTAACCACGCTAACTCCATTCCCAAATATTTGTGATCTTGTTGACAGCAATGATGCGATGTCCAATTAGGCCGTTTAGACCCTCCGACTAACGGTTATGTAACTGTAAGGGTTAACCCAAAACGATGTTTGTGGACAAATAAGGCTTTGAGGGTTAACTGTAGTTTACGTTGTTCGAGTTTCGGAGATACGAGATGTCTTTCTTATTTAGTTCATGGTTAAAGTGTCTACGAGTACAGTTTTTGTTTTATTTGGTTTAGTTCATTGTTAACTATATTTATTTAGTTAGTTTGGGACTAGAAGCGCAGTGTAAAATGTCCAAGGATATTTATTTATTTATTTATATTTCTAGGGCATATAATAAAGAAATTGCATTACGGCATTGCAATTATAGTGCAATAGGTATCATCAAAAGTTTTAACTTTCAATAGAAACAAGAAATCGACAACACCTAAGCTTATAAACTATCTACTGTATAAGATCGTTATGTATTGGTAAACTAACGTTTTGATAAATTCATCCATTTTATCATCATCAAATAAAGAATGTTATACTTAATAACAATATGCTCAAAATATCAGAAATAGTTGGAGTTAGAATCTTTGTTTCAATCCTCCAGAAAATCAAAATTATCTTTATTTGCATATACTTAGTAATTAAATTAGTCTTTACAAATCGTCATAAATTCTCTCAAGGAGCTTTTACATGTTTCTTTTTTTTTGTCCTACCAGCGCTAAAGTTCTTCATGATCCAAATACAATCATATTTTCCAACATCCACACCACACAGCTTTAAAACATACAACATATTACATATAATTTAACCCTTTCGCTGCCCAACAAATAACTCGCAAGGCGGCTAACCATACACCTGAGAATGTTCACAAAACGATGATTTCAAGAATGGTTTCAGAGAAGCGAAAGAATTCAGTTAGAAATTAAGCTAACAACTGGTTATGATACCGCACAGGAACGCGGAATAGCGATACACACGGCTGTGGAGAATGGCGAACGTTAGCGGATTTAATTTCAGTTTTGTGTTATATTCAAGTTAAATATTAAGCTACCTCCCAAGTAGCTAAGTTTTAAGTAGCTTATCTCATGGCAATAACATGGTTCAAGCTTAATTAACTAGCACTTACATAGTTCGCTATGGAGATCTACTTTTTACCTACTTTATAAGTAGGTGCCTATGCAGTTACACAAGTTATGGCTAAAGTGGACACACTTTTCGACATAATTCGGCAGAATTATATTAAGAACCATTAGTTTTATAACCTTGACGCGTTACAAACCTTTATTTATGGACGTATCAGTAATTAACTAAAATATTGAATTATTTCAAATAAATCACTCAAAAAAACTCCTCTGGCGTAGTCAGGTAAAAACCAGACCAAACGATTCAAATTATATTTTAAAAGTTTAATATAAATAAAGAAACCTTTTTATTTCAACCGTGTTACGAATATTCAAAGATAAAACTCCAAATCTTTATCTTACTATCTTCGACTGCATTGATGTTATCAGTATTACATAAAATCAACTTGTTCCAACTATTAATTCTTGATTACCACTCGGCATGACATTGCCCACTGGTCCGGAATAAACATATCAACACCAATGACAGTGCGCACATAAAAATTCAAATGCAAATTGCATAACCGAACCGAGAAAGTATGCTGACACGCGGCGCTGTATTACACGGGTGCACAGTAAAACGCTAAAGAAGTAATCCAAAATGTAGCTTTGGAATATTGGAATTAATCATAATGTTAACGTGTGATAAGTAAGATTATAAAGGGCAACGAGAACTTACGGAAATATTTAATCAAAATCAGGCATAATTCGCGCCAATAGATTGGCAAATTTTTACACAGAAAAAAGAGACTGAACTCTTTTAGTGATAGTTAAGTTAGTTGTTTCACTTTGCAATGAATGATAGCTAGATTAACACAAACTGATAAGGGCATAGAATGTTGTGAACTTGTGATATTTGTTAATCAGCCTTATTGATGGGCAAGATTACCAAAGTGTATTACGCAGTGAAATTATAAATTGTATAACCATTTACTTAACAGAGTCACTTTTTAGCTTTCAAGCCTGAAGCTAACCTAATAGGTACGCGAATCACTTGGCACTTTGACAGAATAGGAGTAGGTAAGCATCGAATCTATTTTGGTTTGGAGTTGACATACTGTTTCAGCTACCACAACTTCAAACTCATATGTTCTTCTGATTAATTTCGTTGCGGGTCCAATGACAGATGAACTTTCCCCCGGGACAAACTTGACCTTCATTGGTTGGGTTTTTATTGGCGGTCAAGCTGTAGATCCTGGCTACACAGGAGTTGCAGTGGTGGGAAAGAGAGGTGGGAATAGTCCCGTAATACTGCTTCAGCTAGTTATGCACTGTGACGGCGCGGCCAGCATTCCTGCGTCTGCGCTTGTTCCCGCGCATTTCGATCAAGACGTAAAAATTGCTGGCAATTAGAGAGGTCGCCGACCTCAGTTTAGTAACAATGTCAGAGAAACGGGGGAAACGAGTTTTGATGGAACTCCAAAGGGGTAAGTTGACGTAATGACATAATGACAACAAAATCACCTCGTCAAAAACCCATTAAAATTAATAAACAACTAATTAAATAAGCCGGCATATTCAATTGAGAATACTAATCAAATGACGGCTTCTTTGTTTGTTTGTAACATTCAAAGACAACAAAACATTCACGTTATCTAAACCACAATAGTATAGTGGTGTGACCAAAAATAACTATTCCAATCTACCGCAAAGGTAATGGATTACCGTTAAGATAAAACAGTTTGTGCCCACTATAACAACAATCAGCTTGCGCACGCGCATTTTCACGGATATTTACAAAAAGTAGACAAACTACTCTTAATTTTCTTGAATTACATCAATTTGGACCGAAGCGCTGGACGCAGGCCGCTACCAATCGATCAACGAGGAAAGCATTGGGGGAAGGCCTATGTTCAGCAGTAGACGTCCTATGGCTGATATGATGATGATGATGATGACATCAATTTGGAACTCAGCCTCAAATTTTTATCCACTGCAATTCACATAAGACAAATAAAGACGAAAGGTCAATGGCGGTTCTTGTAATACCATAGAATAGACCACATAGTAGAAAATCATGGACAGTGTGCATTTTTCTTTGATTCATAGGGTTACAAAACAAGTACTAAATCAAGCCAAGTAGATGAAGAAGTGATGCAAATGACCATAAAGTTTCTGATAATTAGTAGAATTTAATTTTAAATTCTCAAAACTTTTCGGTTTCGTTTTGTAAAATGATAACCAAGTCCTGACAACCTTAACATGCATATTAATTATGATTCTATGAAGGCTAATCAAATTAACTAGCGAAGAAACCACAGGTTATAAAAACAAGTGTTAGAGTTGACCTTTGCAAATGGTTAAATAAATATTATCCTTAGTTTTTATTGACTATTCATTTTAGTGTACTATAACAATAGTATTTAAATGTTAACGGCTCTTAATAACAGATTAGAAGTTAATGCGTTAAGTTTAAATTATTTATTTATTTAACGAAATATTTTGTATTTTTTGGTATAATTCTATCATAGGTGGGAGTAACGAGTATACAGGGTGGAATTTTGTAATGCCACCTGAAAGGAAAGTACTCTTAATACTGTAGATAGAAAATTTTACTGAAAGAAAATATTCCTTTATTTTTTAAAAGAAAGAAAACTGCATTCAAAGGTTTCCGAAATTTTTTCGAATTACATTACAGAATTCCACCATGTATACTTTTCTTTATCAGTTCACTAAGTACAAACAAAGCTTCTTTTATCGGCTGATATAGTTCGCACGAGAATTAAATATCTAAGTATGTATTACTCGTACCTTAACTTTCTCGCTATTGTCCGCTAACTGCTTATAATCTTTTTCAAGTTCATTACATACTTCCGATGCAAACGCATAATCTCTAGGATCTCATCAATTGTAAAACTTGTAGATAAAAACCGCTAATTTAATGAGATTAGTTTTTACCCGACTGCGGCAGGAGGAGCGTTACGTTTTTAGAAGTATTTCTCTCACGATATTACACGCAAAAGCATAAATTTAAATATCGTTTTGACGTGGTTATAGAGATTGCGCATGTAATACAATTGTAAATCGTGAAACAACTGTCATATTTTAATTGGATATTGCACGGGACATAGAAAAAGCAAACATGCACAATGAGTTTATTGAACTTTTTATGATTGTCAAATCATTACAGTACAAATTCAGTAGAGCACGCGATTGTGCGCAAATATACGAGTATTTTATGGCTGGGTTGCACCATTTTATTTGACTTTAACAAACGTCAAAAATCTGTAAAACTCCATACAAAAAAACTCCGGTAATCGTTATAGTTACGCTCAAAGTTAGGTGGTGCAACTCAGCCTTAGTATGTCCAATATTCAAAGTAATTCTCGAGTAAATAAACATTTAAAACTCTACATAACAATTTGTGAATTCACGAGTTCACGAGGGCAAGTCAGACCTACTCATATTGACACTTGAACATGTTTAAATCAAACCACAGATAAGTACAAGGATCAAACCTAAAAGGCTCGAAATATCACGTCAAGCGCTGCGCTTCCGCATAGCGGCACGCAGCGCTCGCATTCTAGTGTTAGGCAACAGGGTATTGTCGGCGATCCCTGATTATAATTAATACTTACTACGCTTATAGTGAGTGATCTAATAAAAGCTTTTTTGTAGAGCGTTTTTTGTCTCAGTCAGATCATGTAGTCCTTCAGACCAATATAGAAATGTTCCCTGAATGAGGATCATTTCGATTTTTAGCTGTGAATGCAGATTTATACGGCTAAGAAATCCTTAATACACAGTCCAAAAATTTTTATTCTACGACAAAAATTGACGAAGTTATGGCCAAATTACTAAAAAAGTTCACTGACCGCCCGGCGCGGGGACGATGACGTCACTATATCCGATCCGAACGCTGCCGGCGTACTGCGTGGATAGAAAATATTTTCTTCTAGCCAAACTATCAGTTTTAGAGAAAAACTTGTAATGACATTTATTCATCAGAATAAAGTAAGCTATCGATAGGTAATTTTTAAAAATAGAAATTGTGAAAAATGACGCAAAAAATCCATACGCTCATACGATTCAATGGAATGAAGAGACGCGATTGGGGNGTTCCTTTGTGGTTAAGGATTATCCACCTTCGGCCTACCCAACATTTTCTATCACGTGAGATGCAAACCAAGAGCTTCCTCGTTGTGGATAAAAAACCCAAGTTAAATTTTAGATTTCTGCACCTCGGAATAGAACCCAGGACTTCCAGGTCCGTGGACATGTTTTACAGAGGAAAAGTAAATTAGATGACGTTACTATATCCACTTAACGTGTGACATAATATTCTAGCATAAACATTTTTATCACTGTTTTTCCCACCTTGTAAGGATAATCTGTACGATCTACGTCCGATGCAACTAACACTTTCATAGTCATAAAGGAAGCCGAGGAAAGTCAGTTTCCACAGGAAACCGTGGACACATGTCATTTACTGTACAGGGTGTTACCGTGTGTACAAGATTTACAATACTACTAGGTAATGTATATCTCATTTGCGTTGAGCCAAGGATTAATATGTAAATACTTCATCAATACATAATTTTAAACCAAACATTCTATCATTAACAATTTTTTTAATTGTCTAACGATTTTGCTGCGGTGTTAGTAATTAATTATATATATTTTGGCTGCTTAAACTACCAATCCCATTAATGAAAAAAATATTCATTTCTAATAAAAAGTATTTTTGCGCGCAGACCAACGACTTTTAGTTGGCCGATAGTTGAGTTGGACAGTTAATCAGTATGATTGGGCATGTATGTGCGCACATTACACCGATTTCGATTTCATACAAATTAGAATCGGGCGCAACTATCGGCCGACAAAAAGTCGGTGGTCTGCGCCTAGGTTATCAACTCTTATTTTCAATGCACACCCTGTATACTTAGTGCACTAACCACCACGTGTGAACAGCGCAGATTGTTCATTGACGGTGAGAAATCCAATTAAATAATTATCCATCGTAAAAGAAAACTAGACGGCAATTTCTGAAATTAGTTGTTACATTAGCAAGAGTCAGACAGACCTTTACAAATCAAATCAAGCTAAACTCTGTGGCATCTTAAACCTTTGGGATAAGAGCGTTTTTGCAACGAAAATGTAAAGCTTCATGTGCTATCGATTATGCGTAATATTACTTTGAAGGTTCTAGGAAAACACTTATTTTAAATTTAAAAAAATGTTATGGTTGAACTATCTGGAGGCTCATGGAAGTTCATAAAACCTGCTCTAGGCAGGCATAACAAACTTTTTTGGATCAAATTGTATTAAATAAATGTTTAAATAGTGCGGAGAAGAAGTGCAATCTCAGTTATTATTGTTAGCCTCTAATTTTCTTTTTCAGTAAATATAATAAATTGGTATGTATTTATATATTGTTGCTACAAAGATAGACAGACTTAGTGACATTCCACACATTATTGACTGTTTAGTCCATTACGTGTTTTATACATATGTACCTAGGTAGATTTGTTTTTTTATATTCCTCTAGTTCAAACTAATCTACTAAGTCTACTTTCTCTACTAAATCCCGATTTACTTTAAAAATTGAACCTAGGATATTGCTACCTAGGTCCTAGACTGGATCTGTCTATAGATTTCTAGAAATCTTGCTCCGTTTCAAATGAGGATACAGTAGTCAAACATTGAATAACACGAATAATATTGAAGTAACTGTTAAGCTCCTTCCGTATAGACGAAAAAATTTTGTTTACGGTGTCCTGTGATATGAGATTTACACTGAACGATATATTACGATAAAAAGTATTGTTACAGACAGTTAAAGCTAAATGTGGAAAATATTAGCGGATTTTGATTAAATCCTTCGTCACTTTTTATACCACCTCTACAGTCGTAGATTGAGAAAGGCAATATTGTATACATTTTGCCTCTTATTTTAGCGCTGGTAATATTTTATACTTATTAAATTAATTCAACTTTATTTGCAAGACTATTTGCTACATGTTGTTGAACACGATATGGATCCTTTTCACGAACACGACACGACTTTAAAAGTCGCATCGTCACATATAAATTTGACTACAAACCACGCTAACTCCATTCCCAAATATTTGTGATCTCTTGTTGACAGCAATGATGCGATGTCCAATTAGGCCGTTTAGACCCTCCGACTAACGGTTATGTAACTGTAAGGGTTAACCCAAAACGATGTTTGTGGACAAATATGGCGTTAACTGAGGGTTAACTGTAGTTTACGTTGTTCGAGTTTCGGAGATATGGAACAAGATGTCTTATTTAGTTCATAGTTAAGTATCTATTTCTAGGGCACATAATAAATAAATTGCATTACTGCATTGCAATTATGTTATATTAAAGTTTCAGATTTCAATAGAAACAAGATTGCTCCGTCACATAAGTGTAATAGGCACCTATGTACTATTTACAATCGTTATGTATCGTTATTAAACTAACTTTTAAATAAATTGATTCACCTTTGATCTAGTTGGGAGTTAGAATCTTTGTTTCAATCCCCCAGAAATTCCAAAAAATCAAAATTATCTTTATTTGCTACTAATTGAATTAGTTCTTACAAATCGTCATTAATGCTCTCAAGGAGCTTTCACATGTTTCTTTTTTTTTTGCCCTACCAGCGCTAAAGTTCTTCATCATCCAAATACAACCATATTTTCCAACATCCACACCACACAAAGCTTTAAAACATAGGTACAACATATTACATATAATTTAACCCTTTCGCTGCCCAACAAATAACTCGCAAGGCGGCTAACCATACACCTGAGAATGTTCACAAAACGATGATTTCAAGAATGGTTTCAGAGAAGCGAAAGAATTCAGTTAGAAATTAAGCTAACAACTGGTTATGATACCGCACAGGAACGCGGAATAGCGATACACACGGCTGTGGAGATTGGCGAGCGTTGGCGGATTTGTTTTCAGTTTTATGTTACATTCATGTTAAATATTAAGCTACCTCCCAAGTAGCTAAGTTTTAAGTAGCTAAAGTATGTAGTTAATCTAATAGCAATAACTTAGTTCTAGCTTACTAGCACTTACATAGTTCGCTATGGAAATCTACCTTTTTACCTAGTGTAGGCGATGTAGGTCGATGGGTGAACGATGATGATAGGTGAAATGAAAATCCAGGTAGGTACGTTGAAAATGAAGGCGCGTCCGGGTGTGCGCACTAGTACCTACGTTCGCAGAGGGTGAGAGTTCGACGACGACTGGCGGCTCTCGGCCGCGTGTGCGGCACGGTGAGCCGCTAGAAGCTTCGATAACCATAAAAGGCGAGAGGCCTCCGGCCAATCAGCGGGCCGCATTGCTAACGGCTAGCTCGGAATGTTCTAGGCGCGCGATAATATTATTACCTACGCGCGCACCCAGATTCGCTTACTTATTTAATTAAGTATGTCATAACACAACAATACAACATTTAGGTAAATGTAGCAAACATTTAGACATTATTGGCTTAGTTAGATATAGGTAGGTAAAGATATAGATTACACATTTAGGTATTAAATAGATTTCAGGTTATAAACAAAAATACTACCAGGTAAGTCACAGGACTTAAGGTCATATAATAGTCAGTAGTTTATATTATAATGTACAAAAAGTATAACATTACGTCGTTCTAGTTAGTTAGTACCTACTCTTGGTGGCCATCGTCAACACCTAGTTTATACCTATGCGTGCGTATACAGTTACACAATTTATGACTAAAGTGCGTTGATATATTATAGAACCTTTAGTTTTATAACCTTGGCACATTACAAACCTTTATTTATGGACGTATCAGTAATTAACAAAAATATTGAATTATTTCAAATAATTCATTCAAAAAACATAACCCACCTCTGACGTAGTCGGGTAAAAACCAGACCAAACGATTCAAAAGTTACTTTAAGTATTTATATTTTAAAGTTTAATTAAATAAAGAAACTTTTTTATTTTAACCGTCTTACGAATATTTAAAGTAAGATAAAACTCCACATCTTTATCTTATTATCTTCGACTGCATTGATATTATCTGTATTCATAAAATCAACCTGTTCCAACTATTAATTCTTGATTACCACTCGGCATGACATTGCCCACTGGTCCGGAATAAACATATCAACAGCAATGACAGTGCGCACATAAAAATTCAAATGCAAATTGCATAACCGAACCGAGGAAGTATGCTAACACGCGGCGCTGTATTACACGGGTGCACAGTAAAGCGCTAAAGAAGTAATCCTAAATGTAGCTTTGGTAAATATTGGAATTAATCATAATGCTTACGTGTGATAAGTAAGATTATAAAGGGCAACGAGAAGTTACGGAAATATTTAATCAAAATCAGGCATAATTCGCGCCAATAGATTGGCAAATTTTTACACAGAAAAAAGAGACTGAACTCTTTTAGTGATAGTTAAGTTAGTTGTTTCACTTTTCAATGAATGATAGCTAGATTAACACAAACTGATAAGGGCATAGAATATTGTGAACTTGTGATATTTGTTAATCAGCCTTATTGATGGGCAAGATTACCAAAGTGTATTACGCAGTGAAATTATAAATTGTATAACCATTTACTTAACAGAGTCACTTTTTAGCTTTCAAGCCTGAAGCTAACCTAATAGGTACGCGAATCACTTGGCCATTTGACAGAATAGGAGTAGGTAAGCATCGAATCTATTTTGGTTTGGAGTTGACATACTGTTTCAGCTACCACAACTTCAAACTCATATGTTCTTCTGATTAATTTCGTTGCGGGTCCAATGACAGATGAACTTTCCCCAGGGACAAACTTGACCTTCATTGGTTGGGTTTTTATTGGCGGTCAAGCTGTAGATCCTGGCTACACAGGAGTTGCAGTGGTGGGAAAGAGAGGTGGGAATAGTCCCGTAATACTGCTTCAGCTAGTTATGCACTGTGACCGCGCGGCCAGCATTCCTGCGTCTGCGCTTGTTCCCGCGCATTTCGATCAAGACGTAAAAATTGCTGGCAATTAGAGAGGTCGCCGACCTCAGTTTAGTAACAATGTCAGAGAGTAATGTAAACGAGTTTTGATGGAACTCCAAAGGGGTAAGTTGACGTAATGACATAATGACAACAAAATCACCTCGTCAAAAACCCATTAAAATTAATAAAAACTAATTAAATAAGCCGGTATATTCAATTAAGAATACTAATCAAATGTCGGCTTCTTTGTTTGTTTGTAACATTCAAACACAACAAAACACACGTTATCTAAACCACAATAGTGGTGTCCAAAAATAACTATTCCAATCTACCGCAAAGGTAATGGAATACCGTTAAGATAAAACTATTTGTGCCCACCATAACAACAATCAGCTGCGCACGCGCATTTTCACGGATATTTACAAAAAGTAGACAAACTACTCTTAATTTTCTTTAATTACATCAATTTGGAACTCGGTCTCAGATTTTTATTCACTGCAATTCACATAAGACAAATAAAAGACGAATGGTCAATGACTGTTCTTGTAATACCATAGAGTATAGATAGACCATAATAAAGTTTCTGATAATTAGTTGAATTTAATTTTAAATTATCAAGATTTTGCGGCTTCGTTTTGTAAAATAATAACTAAGTCCTGACAACCTTAACATGCATATTAATTATGATTCTATGAAGGCTAATCAAATTAACTAGCGAAGAAACCACAGGTTATAAAAACAAGTGTTAGATTTGACCTTTGCAAATGGTTAAATAAATATTATCCTTAGTTTTTATTGACCATTCATTTTAGTATACTATAACAATAGTATTTAAATGTTAACGGCTCTTAATAACAGATTAGAAGTTAATGCGTTAAGTTTAAATTATTTATTTATTTAACGAAATATTTTGTATTTTTTGGTATAATTCTATCATAGGTGGGAGTAACGAGTATACAGGGTGGAATTTTGTAATGCCACCTGAAAGGAAAGTACTCTTAATACTGTAGATAGAAAATTTTACTGAAAGAAAATATTCCTTTATTTTTTAAAAGAAAGAGAACTGCATTCAAAGGTTTTCGAATTTTTTTCGAATTACATTACAGAATTCCACCATGTATACTTTTCTTTATCAGTTCACTAAGTACAAACAAAGCTTCTTTTATCGGCTGATACAGTTCGCACGAGAATTAAATATCTAAGTATGTATAACTCGTACCTTAACTTTCTCGCTATTGTCCGCTAACCGCTCATAATATTTTTCAAGTTCATTACATACTTCCGATGCAAACGCATAATCTCTAGGATCTCACCCATTGTAAAACTTGTAGATAAAAACCGCTAATTTAATGAGATTAGTTTTTACCCGACTGCGGCAGGAGGAGCGTTATGTTTTTAGAAGTATTTCTCTCACGATATTACACGCAAAAGCATAAATATCGTTTTGACGTGGATATAGAGATTGCGCATGTAATACAATTGTAAATCGTGAAACAACTGTCATATTTTAATTGGATATTGCACGGGACATAGAAAAAGCAAACATGTACAATGAGTTTATTGAACTTTTTATGATTGTCAAATCATTACAGTACACATTCAGTAGAGCACGCGATTGTGCGCAAATATACGAGCATTTTATGGCTGGGTTGCACCATTTTATTTGACTTTAACAAACGTCAACAATCTGTAAAACTCCATAATAACAAAACTCCGGTAATCGTTATAGTTACGGTCAAAGTTAGGTGGTGCAACTCAGCCTTAGTATGTATGTCCAATATTTAAAGTAATTCTCGAGTACCTAAATATTTAAAACTCTACATAACGATTTGTGAATTCACGAGTTCACGAGGGCAAGTCAGACCTACTCATATTGACACTTGAACATGTTTAAATCAAACCACAGATAAGTACAAGGATCAAACCCAAAAGGCTCGAAATATCACGTCAAGCGCTGCGCTTCCGCATAGCGGCACCCAGTATTCTAGTGTTAGCCAACAGGGTATTGTCGGCGATCCCTGATTATAATTAATACTTACTACGCTTATAGTGAGTGATCTAATAAAAGCTTTTTTGTAGAGCGTTTTTTGTTTCAGTCAGATCATGTAGTCCTTCAGACCAATATAGAAATATTCCCTGAGTTCCCAGGCCATCGATTTGCGCTACCTGCGCTTGATTCTATGTATAATCGTTCTAAAAATGCCAATATTAAAACATCTGAAGTAGCTGCAGTCAACAGCACATTTGCATGCGAGTTGAGACTTTTCGGATCATTTTGCTATGCCACTCTGCATTCAACTCGCGCGCAGTTGTTTCATGTGTCATCCTCCACTAACTGGTGTTAGCTAGTTTTTCGTATCCTGGTGAACCACCATAAAACAATAACAACCTAATTTCCACTTTTCATGTCGCATTTAACAACATTCCAACGAGGTAGTATTCGGACATACGATACGTGCGCGCGCGCCGTGACGCGTTATCAGAGTAGAACAGCGTCTGTCTCGCTCTAACGCCAATTTCACAGTGTTAGCGAAAGGGCTTGACAATATTAAGTGATGTTAGAATTATGCTAAGAATTTGCATTAAATAATATCTAATTATAACACCAATTTATAAGGGCTTTTTTATTTTAAAACAGACGGACAGACAGACATGACGAATCTATAAGGGTTCCGTTTTTTGCCATTTGGCTACGGAACCCTAAAAATGCTGCTATTGTAAAGTTATTTTATTCAGAAGTTCCGAACAAAACAAATGAAAAGCACATAGTAAAATTAATACAATGAGAAAAATTACGTATTATAAGTTATTGATATGTTCCCATTTTGCAGATAAACGACTCTATATAACTATCAAGTAAATAAATAACTATTAAAATAATAAATAACTCAACCTAATTTCTAATTTAAATTAATAAATATGCGTGTGGGGCTTTATTACGAATTACGAGTAACAAAACATTAACTGCTAACTCTTAATCGCAATTTATTTGTACCACATCAAATATTTTAGTACAAACGTTGTTTTAACCACTTTCGTTTGTTAATTAGTCGAGTCCAATCAAGGCTTAATGCTAATTCGTGAGTGATAGCTATCCTTCTCAAATTAGAAAATGGCCGAACCGGCCGAAGAAATGCTAGAAAGTAAAAGGAGATTCGAATAATTAAATGCGGCATCAAAATTGGTAATAAATCAACATTGGCAGATATCAGATATTTATTATCTCAGAGTTCAGTGAACCTTCAGATGATAAGCTGTATGGTTACGGCTTTTTAAACCCATCAAACCCCCGTTCCGTAGAGCTTGAATGGTTAAAGAATATTACGAGTTTTTAATAAATAGTGAGTAACTAATCTTAAAGACTAATAATAATATGAGTACTTTTTTAAAACCTTCCACCAATCCTTCAACAATATACGTAACTAGCGGCCGCCCGCGATTTTGTACGCGTGGATCCCGTTTTACCCCCTTAGGGGTGGAGTTTCGTAAAATCCTTTCTTAGCGGATGCCTACGTCATAACATCTATCTGCATGCCAAATTTCAGCCCGATCCGTCCAGTGGTTTGGGCTGTGCGTTGATAGATCACTATGTCAGTCAGACACCCTTGAGTTATATATTTATTTAGATTAATCGTATTCGGGGTACTACCTAAACTATACCCCCAGCGGACGAATACCCTTGAAGTATCCATAATGGGGTTGCAATTCAATATGCGATAAGAAAGCTAATGATAGCACATAGTTTCTTCTTCCTTTAGTCATAAGGTAACTTTTAGTTTGAGCTAGAATGACAAGCATGCAGTCATAAAAGAGGCAAATAAATTGGCTACAAGACCTGTATCTTGTCGTAATATCTCTATATTATATTGGTTTATAATAATTGTAAATCTTTAGTCCATAATTTGCAAATGAGTTCCAGTGGAAATCGAAAACAGTTTGCAATCTATAATCATCATTAACGTTAACCACTTAAGCTGTAAATGAGCGTTACAAGAGAGTTAATAACAACTCATAACTATATCCCAAGATCTGCGGTCCAATCGCTTTCATGGCCTGAATTGCTATGGCTTAGCTTTCCCGACTAGGTTGTTAAGAGTCTCACGTATGAGGCTTAACTCCGAATACAATCATATTGGCAGTGGATCCAAAACTGCTCATTAACAAAAACAAAAGTAAAATATTAACGAACCTATGTGACAGCTTGCGTCATACTTTTGATCTCAGTTATTACAAACCTCAAAGAAGATAAAAAAGAAGAAAGTAGAAAAAGATTTAGGTTGATTAAGCTAAAGTAGAGCGTGTAGAGGACCTACTTTGTAGAGTCTTAAGTAAGCTGATACCTTCGCATCTACTCGGTAAAGTCACAAAGGGCCGACAAAATATTTATTGAGTTTTGAGTTGACTATACCAACCTTTATACAAATGTCTACCTGAAGGTTCATAAACGCATAGGCGTGAAGAAATGTAAAGCAACCAAAATTCAGATAACATCAAGTGTACAGAGGAAGTCCTACGTTCTTCTTCTTGTCGTGTCGCAGCAAACCTACATAGTGTCAGCCCAAAACTCCACAACACAAGAGTGGTGTTGTCAGTTTAGGTGGGGATTCTTGGATGGCTCAAACTTCGGAGTGCAAGTGTGGTTTTGTTCCCCAGTCGACGAAATCCTACGCTGTATTGTATACGTAAGACTCTTAACCCTCAATACCATGCGGTTAGGGTGGATTGTATTTGACACTAGTACGAGCAGATACGATCATATTATTCGCAGGAATGTGGTCATTCGGACCAATTGCCCAGGGAACTGTAGGTGCGGGTAGCAACAAATATTTGGTGCTTGCGTTTCCATAGATTTGATCGCTAATTGAAATTTGACTTCAAAGATATTGCATGACTAGCGTCTTGGCATTCTTTATGAAAAAGACCAAAAATGCTCTGCAGAAATATTTATATCAAAAATACTTTTATAAGTTATAAGTTGTGTTGGAGAAAAACGAAGATGTTATTATGTGCTCAAAATACTAGTGCCATCATACCACTTATAATGTCTATGGAAGCTATATTTTTCATTATCTGTACCGGAAGTGTAAGTTTGTCAATGTATCCAATTTTGAAGAATAGACTTCCTTCTGGTCTTGTCAGCGGAACCGATCACATGTAGGGCATGAATATCGGAATCTCGGAATCTCGTAATATCGGAATCTCGGACTGCGAGTTCCGATATTTCAATTCCGATATTGAGCGACCCAATATCGTAATATCGGAATCAGATAAAAGTTTTAATTGAGATTTTAAACAAAGCGTTTAAACTCGCCACAACCTGCCACAAAGCCCAAAGTACATGATAGGCAAAGACCAATAAAAAACACCAAAATAAACACCAAGCTTATCCCTCTCCATTGCACGTTGTGCCCTATATTCAAATGCCACGTTTTCAAGTAGTATATCATCACTGGTCTGGTAACACACACTAATTGAAGACTTTCGTCTTCGTATTCGATGATTTACCTCTTTCTCGAAATTGCATCTAACTACCTAGCTGATCGTTTGTCCGAGATAGACATACTTACTTGTCAACAATCTCGAGAATCGAGCTCCTAACCGAAACTGGGTAAGGAGCAACATGGACATTCGACATAAGCTTCGTTTTTTCCATATTCATCCGAAGGCCTACCTGTTGGGAAACTCGATTAAGGTCTTCGAGCATTGTGATAAGATCTTCCAACGGTTCTGCCTTAGTACGCAAAACAGACGGGCGATGAGGCAGCAAGGTTCTGAAGTGGAGGCCACGTACCGGAAAGCGCAGCGTAGGACTCATAATCACAAGATGGACCGACGACCTCATAAAGGTAGCAGGAAGGCGCTGGATGCAGGCCGCCACCAACCGGCCATTGTGAAAATCAGCATCGGAGCCTGTGTTCAGCAGTGGACGTCCTATGGCTGACATATGGCTGGCTAGTGGTTTTGTGAGTTGTACATCGATAATCAGACGGCCGTTTGGTGTAGTGGTTCAGAACGGACTACTATGCCGAGAGGTCCCGGGTTCGATTCCCGGCCGGGCAGAAATTGAAATGATGAATTTTAATTTCTGTGACGGGTCTGGGTGTGACTATGTATAATATTTATTTTATGTATTAAAAAAAAAGTATTTAAGTAGTATATCCGTTAAGCTACCACCCATAACACAAGCATTAAGTTGCTTACTTTGGGGCTAGCTGGCGCTGTGTGAAATTGTCCAAAGATTTATTTATTTATGTATTTAATCAAAAAGGATCAAGTTTTTTACCACTCTCTACAATTTTTGTAACACGTGACTTGAATGACTCTAAAATTCGTTCCGCCAACATAAAACAGGGTAATATAATGAAGGAGTAAAAGTTTGTTTGATACCTGTGATTTTACAAAAACACTTTAATTATGTGCTAGTCCATATAGGCTCATAATCAGTAACCATTCATTATCAGGTGATCCGTCTGCTCGTTTGCAAATGCAATAGATACCCATAACGTAAAAATAGTTTTAAAATACTTCAATTTTATGAAGTGCTGTTTTGTACCAAATTAAAGATTTTGATTAAAATTTTATAGCATATGAACTCAATTCCGATATTAATATCGGAATTCCGATATTGAGATCTAATATCGGAATCCAATATCGGAATTGAAAACCTTCCGATATTACATGCCCTAATCACATGTTGTTTTCTTTAAAATCCCAAATTATAATAGGTTATGGGCCCAGAGCGTTTCTGGCTACTATTCAATTAGTTCTCGCGACAGTTGTTATTGTGGACATTGATAACAGTTGCAGTAAGTGGAAAGAATTGTTTTTGTGGATTTGTGCAGTGTCGGTTAGTAGGTACTTGAGATTTGAACTGAAAATTCAAAATGGCATCATCGAACTATTTGGTGAATGTACCTAAACTCAGAGGACGAGAAAATTATTGTGAATGGTGTTTCGCGGCGGAAAACTTCTTGATTTTGGAAGGAACGCTAGGATGCATCAAGCCAGAAGCAGGTCAAGCGCCAGTTGCACCCACGGATGACGCTAAAACCAGAGCCAAATTGATCTTAACGATAGATCCCTCCATTTATGTTCATATCAGAGAAGTAAAATCTACGAAGGAACTATGGGAAAAATTGAAGTCGCTGTATGATGATTCTGGATTCACGAGAAGGATAAGCCTATTGAGAAATCTAATTTCAATAAGACTGGATGACTGTGATTCCATGAATTCATATGTAACTCAATTAGTGGAGACGGGTCAGAAATTGGCTGGGACTGGCTTCAACATTAACGACGAGTGGATTGGCTCTTTGTTACTGGCTGGATTACCCGATAAATTTTCGCCAATGATTATGGCGATTGAACACTCTGGCATCAGTATCACGACGGATTCAATCAAATCTAAATTATTAGACATGGAGTCTGAAGTTCGTGTTGAAAGTGCTGCATTTGGTTCGTTCCATAGTAACAAAAGTCAATGGTACCAACATAAGAGAAATGTCAAATCAAATGACAAGGGAGACAAAACCAAAGACAAAAATCGCGGTAAAGATGGCGACCAGTTGTCAAAGTCGAACATAAAATGTTTCCGATGTAAACAAATGGGACACTATCGTAATCAGTGTACGAATTCAGTGAATACCAAAGAAATGGATCGAAAACAGACGAACGCATTCAGTGCTGTGTTTCTGAGCGGGTTTTATAGTAAATCTGATTGGTATGTCGATTCCGGCGCCAGCGTACATCTGACGACGAATGAACATTGGATCGTAAACCCATCTTACGAACATAGTATGAAGGAAATTGTGGTTGCCAACGAGAGTAAAGTTCCAGTAAAATGTTGCGGTGAAGTAAACATTACTACTTGTACTGATGAATGCAATTTCGATGTGACAGTGGAAGAGGTTATGTGTGTACCGAGTCTCACAACTAATCTTCTATCTGTGAGCCAACTTATAAAGAAGGGAAACAAAGTGGACTTCAGAGCGGGCGGTTGTGATATTTATAATCGAAAGGGAGTTTTGGTGGCGACAGCGATCCTGGTCAATGGTGTTTACAGACTCAATTCGCCAGTGCCTCTGTCAGCAGTGGCTGTGGTTTCCAGTGAAACTTGGCACCGGAGGTTGGGGCACGTCAATAGCTCCTACCTGAATAAAATGAAAGATGCTGTGGAAGGTTTTATTATGGATGATAAGGCAGTGACAAGTAAAAATTCCTGCGTTACTTGCTGTGAAGGAAAACAAACTCGCCTGCCCTTCCCGAGTAATGGAAATAGAAGCAGTCAGTTGCTGGAGGTAATTCATAGTGATGTGTGCGGACCTATGGAGAGCTGCTCTATTGGAGGATCAAGGTATTTTATAATCTTTGTTGATGATTATAGTCGCATGACTCACATCTATTTTATGAAAAACAAGAGTGAATCTTTTCAATGCTTTAGAGATTATGTGTCCAAAGTGGAGAATACACAAAATAAAAAGATAAAGATATTGCGCAGTGATAATGGTCGTGAATATTGCAGTCATGAATTTGAAAATTATCTAAAGCAAAAGGGAATTATTCACCAGAAAACTAATACATACACGCCAGAACAAAACGGCTTAAGTGAGCGTATGAACCGCAGTATTATTGAAAAGGCTCGATGTTTATTGTTTGATGCTAGTTTAAAAAAGGAATTCTGGGCAGAGGCAACTAATACTGCTGTTTACTTACAGAACCGAACAGTATCAGCGGGTTTAAACGACAAAACGCCTTATGAGCTGTGGACTAATAAGAAACCTGATATTAGTCATCTTCGTGTATTTGGGAGTACTTGCATGGTTCATATACCGAAAGAAAAAAGGTTAAAGTGGGACAAAAAATCAGTCAAATGTATTCTAGTGGGCTATCCAGATAATATTAAAGGATACAGAGTGTATAATCCCCATACCAAGTCAATAACATGCAGTCGAGATGTCATAATAATTGAAAAAGAATTGCCAGTGAGCAATGTGACAGCTACTGTTGAAAACTTGGACTTGGATGCTCCTTATGTCGAAGAAGAAGAGGAAACATCAGATGCAGTGGGGGACAATTGTCAGTCAGATGACTCTTTTTTGTCTTCAGCAAATTATACAGAAGATCCATCTTATGTGCCGAGTGAGAATGAAGAAACTGACAGTTCTACGGAGAACACTGAGAGTGTGGTAAAAGTGATACCTGCTAGAGAAAGGCGAAAACCAGACAGGTATGGTTTCTCTAATATGTGTATAGACACTTCCGGTTCCGGCGCAGATGACAATGAACTCACTTTAGAGGAAGCCCTACAATGTCCAGAAAGAGAACACTGGTTGCGTGCTGTCAAAGAGGAGTTGCAGAGTTTTCATGATAACTGTGCATGGGAGCTCGTAGACCCTCCTAAAGAAGGAACTGTTGTAAAGTGCAAGTGGGTGCTAAAAAAGAAGTATGATAAGGACAATAATGTTTGTTATCGTGCCAGACTGGTAGCAAAGGGTTATAATCAAAAATATGGAATTGATTACAATGAAACCTTCTCCCCAGTAGTCCGTCACTCTACACTAAGATTATTGTTTGCTTTGGCAGTACAACTAGATTTGGAAACATCTCATTTAGATGTTAAGACTGCCTTCCTAAATGGAGAATTGGAGGAGACCATATTTATGCAGAAACCAGATGGTTTTGAGTATTATAATGATAATGTGAATGAAAATAAAGTTCTTGAGTTACACAAAGCTATATATGGTCTCAAGCAATCCTCTAGGGCGTGGCATAAAAAAGTAGATAGTGTGATGTTATGTAGTGGTTATAGAAAATCAAAAATTGAGCCATGTTTATATACAAAAATTGTTAATGGTCTTAGGACAATAGTAACATTGTATGTTGATGATTTTTTTATTTTTTCAAATGATAAATCTGAAATGGCTCTGTTAAAACAAACTTTAAGTAGTAAATTTAAGATTAAAGATTTAGGAGAAATTAAAAAATGTCTTGGTATGAATGTAAACATAGATAAAGTGAATAATGTTATTACATTGAATCAGGAAAACTATATTAATGAGTTGTTGCATAAATTTAATATGAACGAATGTAAAACTTTTGAGACCCCTATGGAGCCTAAATTAAATATTGTTAAAAATGAAGGGCAGAAGTGTGATAACCCTTATCAGCAACTTATAGGTAGCCTCATGTATCTTGCTGTTCTTACAAGGCCTGATATTTCATATGCTGTAGGATATTTAAGTCAATTTAATAATTGTTCTAATAGTGAGCACTGGTCCTATGCTAAAAGAATATTAAAATATTTAAAGGGGAGTAAAAATATTGGTTTAAAATATTGTAAAAATGGTAATGTTGATATCGTGGGTTATGTTGATAGTGATTGGGGAAATTGTTCAGAGGATAGAAAATCTTACTCAGGTTACTGTTTCATGTTATCGGGTTCTGTCATATCATGGAGTTGTAAGAAGCAGAGAACAGTGGCACTCTCTAGCACAGAGGCCGAATACATGGCACTTACAGAAGGTTGTCGTGAATCTGTATATCTTAGAAACTTGCAAAGTGAGATTACTGAAAGATTATATACAATTGAATTATATAATGATAATCAAAGTGCAAAAAAATTGTCAGAAAATCCTATTTTTCACAATAGGACTAAACACATTGATATCCGTTATCACTATTGTAGAGAAGTAATTTCTAATGGTATAGTTAAAGTTAGTTATTTGCCTACAAGTGACATGCCAGCAGACATGTTTACAAAAAGCTTGAATTTTATTAAACATAGAAAGTTTATGAACATTTTAGGTATTGTTAATGTCTGTTGTAATTAATGTAAATTGAGATTTTGAGAGTGGGGGTGTTATTATGTGCTCAAAATACTAGTGCCATCATACCACTTATAATGTCTATGGAAGCTATATTTTTCATTATCTGTACCGGAAGTGTAAGTTTGTCAATGTATCCAATTTTGAAGAATAGACTTCCTTCTGGTCTTGTCAGCGGAACCGATCACATGTTGTTTTCTTTAAAATCCCAAATTATAATAGAAGAAAATTAGTATTCACTAGCTGTAGAAAGAGACAAAAGTTAGTTGCCATTGCATCTGCCATTTTCGTAATACGACGCTGCCCTTATCCGAGCATTATATCAGGTGTTACATCAACAAAATGCGCAAATGCATACGTGGTAGAGTCACCACAATATACGTGTTTAGTTGGACATTCAAGGATTATGTAAAATGATGCATGTTTATTTTTTTATGCATAATAAGGCAGGTATTTGACCACAATCGCACCTGGTGATAATTGAGTTGCAGTCTAGGATGGTACATAATTATCTGCCCTGTAAGTGCCTATTCACTCTCACCTTGAAAATGCCCGAATATTATTATAAAAAGCTCATAAAGTCAGCTTTCAGAAGTTCGAAATTGTTTAACTGCTCCAGAAAACGTGATTTTTTTGAATCTACATTACATTTTGTGATTGGTCCTTCAGGAGTCCTCCTGATACTCTATTAGAATGTCCAGTCTATTTTCCGTCAAATATTGCCTTGCACATCACTTATTGCACAATCCATAAATCACATTTCAACCTATCAACCATTTTTTGGGAGTTTTGAGCTGACGCTGTGTAGGTTTGTTGTCGACACGACAAAAAGAAGGATGATCAACATAAACAATTGTCGATGATTTCGCTAACGAATTCAAGATTAGTCCCAACTACTCCATCAACCTGGCAAACCTAAGCTTCGCGTACATTATCAACGCGTTATAGTAGGACGTCATTAAAACGACATCACCAGACTGGTTGCGCAGACGCAGGACAGCTTTTTACTCTTTTACTTTTTACTTTTTGCCCAGTGCTGTCGAATTATCGACAGGTATGCTGTCGATATTTATCTGAAACTATTGACACAGTCGTCAAATACGCACCTCACTGCTACTTGACAGAGTATTTTTTCTGGTAAAGCGGTGGACGGTCACGTATCTATACACCAGTCAATCAGTGATAATAAAGTACAATAGTATTTTTTATTTATTTATTTGCGTCAAATACATATTGTGGAAAAATCATCAATAAATTAATCTACAAAAATTGTAAGGTATTGTCAATTAAATATTGTATAATTCTGCTGATATCTACGTCGTATACAATAGAACATTACCTACACTATAGTGTACATTTCAATCTGCAAGGCATCAAAACTCGATTATCGATATGTCATTCGAATCACTACTTTTACTTTCGTTAAACTAAATCTAATTATACATTCATCGTGGATAGCCTTTTTGATTTCGCAGGATAATTTTATTTTTGCAGTTATTGGGTTAATGGGTTTCAAAGGATGTTTAAAATATGATTGGATTTTAATGCTTACAGGCGCCAATAAATTAATATTTTATCTTTTATTTTCAAGATAGACAATATCTGTAATTATTATAAAATAAAAACTCTTTATCGTTTGCAAGAGTGCTAATTTCCATAGACTAACTATAGACCTAACGCATGGATATGATGTTCATAATTATTTTCAATAAAAAATATAAGGTTTTGAATGAAATATTTGCTACAAAGACAGACATTTTTGAAGACATCTTTGGAAAAACAGTAATTTACGGATATTTTATCAAAGATCAAAGCCTAGTAAATTGACTCAACAATCAGGTGGCCCAACATTAAGCAACCGTCATTGTTTTATAGTGGCTTTAATAGAGCAATATAAAGGCTGTATAAAGCTCTTATAGCGCTAACAATGCCCGTTCAAAGGTAAGCTTTGTTCTAGCAATTAGGATCAGATGATCGCTTCACGATCTGGGTAACCTAGTGGGGTTATTCCCAGTTAAATACCAGGCAATATAAATTACACAAGCGGTTGCTTCATAGTGCCCTGCGGAAGGAATGTTGTCTATTCAAAGATATGATATTTAATGACTAAATTAACTGACAAGGCTCGATTAGGATACTATACAATCGCCGCTATATTACTTCCACACTTTGAAGAAGAATTACTACCCATATACTGCCGACAAACAGTTCAGCAGTTTGGCAGATTAAAATGAAGTAAAGTTACAACCGTAACTTTTATGAGACAATAAATAAATATGATCACAGCAAGTCCGAAATACATAGTTTCATCAATGTCACAAAAAAAACTCACATTTTTGCTATTGAAAACACCTTTACAGTTGGATAGTTGAGGATAACTTGTGTTCCAACTGCAAATTGAAGTTTGTTTTGAATTTCCAAGGAAAAAAGAGTTTGGAAAAAGAGGACACGTATTTCACAGTAGCAGGACAGATTTAACCGTGTTTGCTTATAGCAATCACTGGTTTTGCGTCCTTAAAAAACTCGTGTAGTGAGTACACCACTCCCTAGCTTACTCAATGCGCAGGCGACGGAAATTGAGCGGATTTTAATACCATAAGCCGTGACTGCGAGGACTCGGCCCGGACTCGGAACATACTTATCGTTGGTAATTTAATGTAAACAATATTATTTGGTTATCGCTGAGTATTTGATATAATTTAAAATTTTAGTAGATATTTTTTCAAGATTTTGTTTTGGTGGTTTACTTCTTCTCACGTCCAACGTCCACAAATCTACGTGTTATTGTACTTCTTACAGTGAAAGACAGTACATTTAATTGTCATTTTATATGATGATAGGTATACAAGCATGTTGGGCTTGAAGTGCTGTAATTATCTGTACCAATTAAGTAGTTTGACATCACAAAAAACCGTGTGCTCTAGATTAGTTGTAACCTTGGCTAGCTTTTCCTTTGAATAATATTAACTAATCATTCTTTATTATGTAAACATACAGAAACGACGAACTATTTATTTGCTACTAGCTTTCCGCCCGCGGCTTCGCCCGCGTGGAATTTTGTCTGTCACAAAAAAACTTTATCACGCGCGTTCCTGTTTCAAAAACCGGGATAAAAACTATCCTATATCCTACGTCTTTTCCCGGGACTCAAATTTCATCAAAATCGGTTCAGTGGTTTAGGCATGAAAGATACAGACAGACAGACAAAATTACTTTCGCATTTATAATATTAGTATAGAGTGCATGTCATACAATAGAAATGTACACTCAATCTATTGAAAATGTAAATAAAGTTATTTTTAAGAAGAATAACAGCTCTTGTTACCACTGCCACTGCCAAAAGGTGGCGAAAGATCACGCCAACATTGAATTCAATAATACAACTGTTAGTTTGTCAATGTATCCAATTTTGAAGAATAGACTTCCTTCTGGTCTTGTCAGCGGAACCGATCACATGTTGTTTTCTTTAAAATCCCAAATTATAATAAGAGTGACAATAAATCTTAACGTAGGCGTTCAATTTCTGTCGTTCACGTAACAGCCCAAATTGTTCCAAATACAGGCAATATCTGTTCCGCGGAGCTGACGAGAAATGATAGAGAATAAATAAGTGGAACATTTGCAGGGTTGCCAAAAATCAGAACACATCACATCAGAACTTTTCAATGTCTGTGGATAACTGAATTGAAAATGTCAAAAAATTAAAATATAATATTCCAATCATAATTTCCACCTCAAGATGCTGTACAAATACAGCATGTTAGACAGATGACTTCTCACGATTCAGAGGCTCTGGGTTTGATTTCGAATTGGAATACCTACACATAGTATTAATGAATGACAAACACAATCCATTGTGATCAGTACATTGCCAACGTGGCTGGATGCGAGCGGCGCAGGACTGGTCTTTGTGGAAATCCTTGGGGGAGGCTTTTGTCCAGCAGTGGACATCTTTCGGCTGAAACGAACGAACATTGCCAACATGCATAAGATGATTTTCTTAAAAGAAAATACGATTGGATTAATCCTTATCTGCCTATGCTTCATAAAGTCTTACACCAGCACAGTATTGTAACCTCTGTTGTAACAGAAAATTTATTCAGTTGATAAGTTATTGAGATTGTAGACTCTATAGAGACAGGATCTACTCGCCCAAAAGGCCGTTAAAAACTGTCCGTCCCCGAATCGAAATCCCAGGAACGCGGGTTCTACGAATCAGCGAATTTAGTACCTATATTGCTCATTATCACAAAACATCACGACAGTTTTAATTTGTTTCGAAATACGTTAATTATTTCAAATTCGTCGAAGAGCCAACCCTGATCCCAGATCGTTGTGACTTGACATTATTTCTGTGAAATAGAAAGGGTTTTCGTAGCAGTAATACCAGAGTAAATACAAATGAGTAGGTCATCTTCATAGAAACGCACCGAGCGCGGTTTTGTATGTGAGCGCGCCGCATACGTGTTGGCGCGCTCACATACAAACCGCGCTCGGGCGTTTCTATGAAGATGACCTACTCCTTTGTATTTACTCTGGTAATACTGTGCGCAGTTAAGAGCTAAATGGAACTAAAGATGCATCAATACTATTGAGTTACGTTGCTTTGTAAATAAGTTAGACTACTTTGCTAGACTAAATAATATCAAGTGTATTTGAAAGTGCCTTTCGATGTTTAAATGGAAAGAATTTTATTTACCTTGTTATGAATCAGTCTGTTAGAAATCCTGCTCTGTATAAAAATAGAATTATTAACAATTTAATAATAAGTTTTTTAAATATTATTAAGGTGCTATAATTTCAAAATAATTACAATAATACTGCAAAAAGTCGCAAGAAATTCATACTTTACTTTAGATATTCAAGCATCGAGATTAAAGCAATAATTTTATGAGTACGCGAACTTGTGACTTTTATCTACATAATTAATATTTTATTTCTCAATGGTTTCTTAATTAATATTTATTACTGCTGCTCTAAAATCAACTGTGCATAGTAAAATGACAGAAACAAATCATAGCTGAAGTTTTTCAAGTTTTTTTTTATCCTCAACCACAGAGGAACTATCTATCTTAATGATGTCGCGTGATTACGTCAGAGTTTTGAGTATAAAATCTACTCAAGCGTGACGTAATGCGCCATATGTAGCACTGTTATTATTTAATTATGAAAGAAAACAAAAAATATGTGTCTAATATTTTCTAAGGCTGGTTTTAGTGTCACGCGGACCGTCCAGTGCGGACCCGCTCCGCACAGCCAATCGGTATGAACTTCTAGGGAGCGTTTTAGAGTAATGCGGTCCGGAGGAACCGCTCCGCTCCCTAGCCGTTCATACGGATCGGCTGTGCGGAACGATCCACACTGACAGTCCGCGTGACACTAAAACCAGCCTAATTATCTGTCTGACGGACAAATTATTGAAATTTTGTCATCTAGCCTATTTACTTGATTTCAGTTTACAATACACCAGAAGAACTATTTAAAGAACAACGAGATCGTAACTTCACACGCTTGTAACCACGTCAACTATAACTCAAGTCAGAAATACACCCAGGAGACAGCCCAAGTAAATCTGATTACCTTTTTACTAGCACTAAAACATCCTAAAATAAATCCTAAACTAACGGTCTTTTGGCAACGACGCAGTATATCTACATAAATTATGCTGAAGTTATTTTTGCGTGTCAAAAAGAAGGATAAGTGGCATCGTCAGTTAAAAATGCCCGCTATTGTATTGACTTGAAATAGCAATCGCCTTAAATTGATAGCCATTATGAATGCGATAGCGACAAGTTGATGGCAACCGGTGTGTACACACCGGTGTATTTTATTGTCACAGGGTAGAAGCAATGTGTACATAATTTTTTTTTACCTTTTTTTTGATGTCACATTAAGGGTAAGTTAACCATTTTCCACCGTGAATTCACATAAATTATGAGTTTTATTTCAGTCTAATTAATAGTTTTTCTTTCTTTACACTCACTATCTACTTACTTACCTACCTAAGATCGTTTCATTGACTTTTGAAAATTAATGATATTTTCACTTTTCAATTGCTTCTAAAATAACAGTTGAATTATATTTGATACTCGTAGTAAGTTAGAGCTGAAATTTCAAATTTATATTTCAAAAAGATAATATTCAGATAAATGCTTGATTTTCATGGCTAATCTAGCGGCTGTCACGCAGCAAAAGACACGGGTCCACCCGTCTCTGTCACTCTAACTACTAAACTGTATATTTATCCTTGTCATTTCTCCGACTCCTACGTCGCCCAGGGCGTCCGCGCTTGTAAATTATGTCCTTCCCATAATTAGTCATTTTGTTTAGATACTTCAAAGGAGATTTAGGACCGTTTTAGCTTGGCAATAAGGGCTTCTTTTATCTGGACTAATTGTTATGGATGTTGATTATTTGAGTTCTTTTCCTCTGGTGAAGGGATGGTTATGAAAAACAAGAACTTGGTTATTTTTGAAGTTCATTTTTAGCGTTTAAAGTTGTAATGTTATGTTATTTGTAACTTAGGATTATACTAATGAATAAGGACGGTGTTTTAAGATCTATTAAGTGATGAGTCGAATTTTACAAACAAAAAGTCAATCAAATCGAACCGCAAATCTAGTGGCATGGTAAGTATAATTAACACGGTCGCTGCTAGCGCTGTGTTTGTCATACCACGGGTGACACGCGGTAATTTGACATTCGCTTTGTATTCATGAGGAACTAGCCCACAAATTGCACTACGGTAGTCAAAAAAGTTATGTAGTGTAGCTTTTAGATACTTGCTAACTTTATTTATTAGCAAAAAGACTGAGAATTGTCTTAGTGATCCCAAAGAAACGTATTTTATAGTGCAAGGATGATTGGGTTTTTTAATCTGTAGCTGTCTTGTATCTATCCCATANAATATTTCAGTCATTTTTAAAGATATCAAAAAAGTAAAAATACAGTATTCATTCTAATTTTTTGTAGTTTTTTTTTGCATCTTCAACAAAAATTGTGCGCCATGTCCATTACCTTATATTTAAAAAATGGCGGTCTTAATTTTTATCCTTTACTTATATTCACTCGTACTATTATTTTTCTTTCAACAGTGCTTTAATTAGTGTCATTACCATAGTTGTTATGATGACGTAGTACGAATAATAATAACGTACATCACATGACGTGTGAACCACAATACTACGTAATGACACCATACTAAATGTAGCCTATGCCATTGTTAGTAAATAGGTACGGCCATTTGAGTAAACTACATTTTGCCTGCGGCTCGAATTTGGATGCTATTGTTGCTGAAAGTCAATTATCTGGTATCTTGGTTGACATGACTATTTGTATTATCAGATTCTGAAGACACACTAGTGCATTATCTGCCCGTTTTAAGAAATTAGGATTATATTTTGTACAAAATACTTACAGCGCCGTCTTGTCCCAAAAGCTCGTCCTTTGAGCCAAATGACGTCCACTGCTGGACAAAGGCCTCCCCCAAAGTTTTCCACAATGACAATGAACGGTCCTGCGCTGCCCGCATCCAGGCTCTTCCCGCGACCTTTACCAGATCGTCGGCCCACCTAGTAGGAGGCCTGCCCACGCTACGCCTTCCAGCCCGTGGTCGCCGCTCGAGAACTTTCCTGCCCCAACGGCCATCGTCTCTACGAGCTATGTGCCCCGCCCAAAAGCTCTTATGCCAAAATAATAACATACAAATCCATTATGTTCTCAAATCTCCTTGTTCTCCAACTTCTTCTATGGAGACAGGAGACTATGGTCTGTATAATCTTTGCCTTGAAATATCCATGACTTGAATCATGTATCGCTCAGCGTTTAATATTACAGTTTCACTAATATAATGGTTGCTACTTTAACATACGTACCAAAAAAATTAAATACTGGATCCGAAGTGCCAGCCAGTCCAACCCAAAAGGCGACATGTGGTGAATAAGATTTTTTCCTCTATTACCTTCAGTGTCCTTTTCGTATTTATATTCTAACTTGACTATTTTTCTGTTAAACGTATTATGTATTTAAATTTATAGCTTCAACCCACTCTATACAAACTCACCAAAACTCCTATCGTTATTTTTGTATAAAACAAGCACCAATTAGCAAAACTGAAGGGTCAATTAATGAAACAATTCGATATGTGAATAGACGAAGCTTCTTCAATATAAGTGGATCAGTCGTCGGTACCGCGTGCCTTTACTAGTTACAACTAGTTAAAAATAGGTTTATGATAAGTGAAATTTTAAGTGTGTAAACCAAGTTCAGTGATCTTATGAGTGTTCGTTTATATCTAAACTTTATAAAACTATGAACATTGACTTAGTTTAATTTGGACAGTTATTGTAAAGTGTGACGTTTGTTATCTACTAAGGGCTACTTATAAAAAAAAATGTGCATTTTTAAAATTCGGCAAGTTAGATGGAAGATTCTTGTCCAACTCGCACTCATTGTGTAAGATAGTCAAACTGATCTGTACGTTGAATTGTCCTCAAAACAATTTACTAGTCATCCAGCCACTTATGACTAGTCAGGTTACAGCGAGAAAAGTAACCAAGCATCAAACTGTGCTACCAATAGCGAACTATTCATCCGAATCAGACAAGAAAATAGCATTAAAAGCTATTAAAACATCACCAACCCTACCACTAGTGACTGGAAAAGTTACCGTGCAAAGTGTCAGTAAAAATTGCATCGAAATCTATCAAAACATCTGACTAGTCGACTAGTCACCCAGCAACTCCCGACTATTCAAGTAGAGTGCGAAAAAACATCAGAAGTTACCAAAGCATCAACTCGCTTCACCGACTAGCCAACTAGTCACCCGGCAACTCCTGACTAGTCCACTAGCAACTCCTGACTAGTCACCCGGCAACTCCCGACTAGTCACCCGGCAACTCCCGACCAGTCACCTGGCAACTCCCGACTAGTCACCCGGCAACTCCCGACCAGTCACCCGGCAACTCCCGACTAGTCCACCAGCAACTCGCGACTAGTCACCCGGCAACTACCGACTAGTCAAGTTGCAGCTTTCGTGCGCAGAGTGCGCGAGGCGCGCGGGCCGTGCGCGCTGCACGCCCGCGCGCGACGAGCCATGCGCTACCGTCATGGAGACCATCTCTGAGGATGCTGAAGCTGAACTGGAACTTGGTAACTATCTTGGTACTCAGATTTTTTAACAATATCTTTAGTAACAGTGTAGCTTACATCTAAATGTGTACCACATTTACCGCAATAAAAAAATTCTTATCTTATCTTAATCCGAAATTAAGCAAAGCCAATGGGTAGAATATACAACCTTTAACACATTATATATATTTTTTGATAAATAAACATAATACTCGTAAATATTTTTTTGAATATGCGTACTTAAGGGGACATCACTATTATAGGCTACGTCTTATTCAAACTAAGCCAAAATAAAATAAGCGAAGCCTACTATGTGAACGATTCAAAGTTTAACAAACACGTTATTTACTGTATTCTTATTTTAATGAAAAATAATAACATGGAAAAATATTACGCAGTCTAGTCTAGTCCCATGGGAACGAAATATACGTCAACATGATTTTGTTTTGTACACACAACATTAATAGCAATCACATTTATTTATTTATTTACTTTTAAAGGCACAACCACAGAATACAATTCAATAAAATTAAATTATAATAATAATTAAATAATTGTGTAAATTCATAATAACCGGCGATTATTAATAATTTTCAATTTATCACATTTACCGTAACATATACACAGATGTTTGTGTTGTGCGGGTATCGAACTCACCACCTCTAGCAAAGTAAACGCAGACCGTGCACCATATCGGCCATCAATAGGGACACAACTTTTATATTGCGTGATAAAAACTTTCTGCGGCAAAAGCCATAGGCGAATATTGACCTCAGATATAGTATGGATATTCAAATAGTTATCTACGGGATTGCTACCATGTACCTTTTTGTTTACGAGCCTCCGATATTCCGGCACTGTTGCGAGCGCCATGATCACGGAGTAACTCGGAGGCTCGTAAATAAAAAGGTACATGGTAGCAATCACGTATTCTAATGTTGGTGACCATGAAAATTTAAAACAATACATGTATATTCAACCTTTCATTTAGCTTTTTCTTAATTACGATGAGTAAAGGACGTATCACACTTATCAACCCGGAAAGGGATCGTAACCGTATCAACTTGAGGCGATCAGTATTTTTGTACGAAACTCCATACTGCAACGCACACTTATCCGCACCGTAACGTACTTAAACGCCTCGCCTCGCTGTTGACAACGCGTGAAAGGTGATGACAGCTCGCGGAAGGACGTTGTTGATCCCTTTCCGAGTTGATAAGTCTGCTATGACCTTAATAAAAAATATGCGGCGAGGCTTATAAAGCCCATAGCAAATTTTTTCTATTTACTAAACGGGAACTGCGCCCAACCAGCGATATTTAGGGAGCAATTAGTCTGTGTCAATGTTTGATTGGCTACCGTAAATTCGCTAGTGATGTACTGTTGCAGATCCGATAAAATATCCGTAGTATCAATATTAATGGACGCAGTACGGTCGTAGTAAGGACAATCTATTCAGGTGGGGATTCTCAATGGTTCAAACTTGGAGTGCAAGTGTGGTTGTGTTCCCCTGTCGATGTAGCACATGATGTCGTACCCTGCGTGCCCAAACAACTGCACGCAGGAGGATATAATAAATGCTACTGACAACGCCATTCTTATAATAGAGTTTTGCACTGACACTGTAGGTTTGTTGTCGACACGACATGAAGAAGAAGAATGAATGGATGACGTCACCATTCATTTAAGATACTAACGTTTTACGATACACAGTATTATGGGTTTCTTAACCCTCATGAAGAGTTTGCTTATTTCAATGTTAGTATTATTACTAGTAAACTCAGTGGCTGTTTTCTGCGCATCTTAGATCTAAAACGACCGATCTATTCTACCCTCTTACTATTTTGTTATTTTGTACCGTCATTGTTTACGAGCTAATTCTTTTCAGAATAGTAATGAGTACAGTCTTTGTCCCTGAATTTCTAGTGCTCTTAACTGGCCCATTATAATATTGAAATTATTTCCATTGAATTAAGAAACGCTTGAAGATATTAGATTAGAATGCGTTAAGTTCACCTTTAGTAAGCAGCAGGTTATAATGTACTCATTTCATATATAAAATACTTTTATGTCCAGAATATCTTTCAAATTCAAAACGTTTATTGCATGTCACATAACAATTTATGTTGTTGCAAAATAGAGGTACACACATGTGACGCCCTGCAAGGGCACAGCAAAACATCAGAGAGAGGGTGTCTATTTATTTCAATATCATTCCGACTTCATTAAGATACGCGTGACATCTAACTTACAAACAAAAGTCCTTTGCGATAGTAAGCGGACTCGGAGAAATTCGACAAAAACTGTAACTAGTTAGCGCATTAAGTGACACAGCTAAATGGTTACTTTCTAATTTTCCCATTCTAAAACTGTCAATGTGCCAAACTTATTCTTCAGTTAATAGATATCTGACGATTGAAAAATCAGCCCTAATCCACAAATGACACGAACATTTATGAGTAAGGAGTCTAAATCATAGAAATTGATACGCGTAGAAGAGTTGTTGATAAAAATTCAAATTGTGACACCCCTTAGCATGAATTCTTCTAGGATAGTAAAATAGTTAACAGCCAGATTCTTTTATTGTACAAAATTAATAGCAATCTTAACAAGCGCAGACGTAAAAGAAATCGTTTTGTGTTTTTACGCCATCTTAGCCCAACTTATAAAATCCTCCACGATGATAAACGGGCAAGGATCAAGACAAAAACCACTAACAGTTAGCGCAATAAAGTGAAACCCTGGGGCTTATTCTCCAGTTCAGTTTCTGTATTTTCTACTCTAGCCGTCTCTTTCACACATGCTTAGCGAGAGGAGACATGAAATAGCGCTGAAGTTTCATCCTTAATTAGGGTCGTGCCATCCTTTATACTCATGATATAAATAAAAGGGACAGATAGAGTCGAAATTGCAGAAATTCTTGTTGATAGTAGGGCCCTTGATAAAAACTGAGCCATTAATCTCCAAGTGGCCGCCACTGGCGCCCTCTAGCCGCAACAAGGCCAAATTAATGGAGACGCCCAAATTGATTCAGTGAAGCTTTGACAATTAATAATGTTGGGGAAATAGATATCGCACAAATGAGACGTGTCGTTGATAAGAAATATCTAGAACTAGCGGCCGCCCGCGACTTCGTACGCGTGAATCCCGTTTTACCCCCTTAGGGATGGAGTTTCGTAAAATCCTTTCTTAGCGGATGCCTACGTCATAACATCTACCTGCATGCCAAATTTCAGCCCAATCCGTCGAGTGGTTTGGGCTGTGCGTTGATAGATCACTATGTCAGTCAGTCAGTCTGTCAGTAAGCTTTGACTTATATTATATTACTTAAATAAATAAATAAATAAAATTCATTTATTTCAGGCCAGGGCCCATAAAATTTCAATAATAATAATAATTGCATTAAATTATTAAAATCAAATTAAAATCATATTAAATCAATAAAAATAATAATAATGGAGACAAATAAATTAAATTAAAAATTAAATTGAAAATTAAATTAAACATTAAAATAATAAATAAAATTACAATGTAAAGGACATCATCCATTTTGGTCCAAAATCAAAAGTGCCGGCCAAAAAATAAAAGTGATGTATTCTGATAGAATACGTCCGCCTTAGCATTTATTACTATGGCACCAAAGCTGTAGCACCACTGTGCATCGTAGTATTTGAGCTCTAACAATATATGAAACGACTGACTTTGATCTCAAATACTACGATGCACAGNAGTTTGTCAATGTATCCAATTTTGAAGAATAGACTTCCTTCTGGTCTTGTCAGCGGAACCGATCACATGTTGTTTTCTTTAAAATCCCAAATTTTATTAGTGTTTCTAATAAACATTGATTATTATTTTGTTGTTTATCTTAGCCAAAATCCCATTCCCAACTATAAATTATTTCTTACTCCCGCTGTTAAAACTTTCCCCAGCGATGTTAAAACCAACCCCAAACCGGGGGTAAGATCTAACAAGTGACTTGTTTGACAAAACTCGATTTTTCTCAGATATGGTAATTATTATATACATTTTGTTGTACTTTACGTAAAGCTCATTAAATTTGACATCACGTACCAAAAAAACATGTTTCTTGCTAAAGCAGTTTAGAAAATATTACGCTCAAATCAAAATTTGTTAGGACCAGCCCCAGTCTCCCCTACCTACCTACAAACCTGTTTGGAATTTGTAAAGGATAGAAATCCATAGACCTGGAATATGGCAAGAATGGTTCCCACGTTTTTATTCAATTTAGGTTCCGGTCAATCTACTAAGTGAGTATGAATTTAAAAAGGTTTATTTCTATGGGAAACGCGGCGGCCTTATGAAGTGTTGGAAATCACGCTGTTTGAGCCTAACGGAACGGAAAAATCCCTCGCCTCTTGAACTAGAAAGGGGAACGGGTCGATATTTTTCCTAATGAAATAGGCATGAAAGATTTTTTAACACTTTTTATTTGATTACATACTCGTACATTACCTACCATGTCTGATTGTAAATTATATGGAGAATACATTATATTTTGGTCCATAAACTGAACGATACTTTCAGACTTATTGTACTGTACAAACCTAATCTGAGTAGTTGATCAGTAAGATAATTTAACCGAAACAGTGTTTTCATTTAAGTGTGAAAATACAATTCCAAAAAGTTCGTGATATGACACCTTTTCGGATAACATTCCAATAATCAATAGCATTTGAAGATGTCTGTGAAGAAACCCTATGTAAAAGTTCCTCAGGTTAGTGCGTTTAAACAAACAAAACTCTTATGCGTACAATCGGAGATATAAAATATTTTAAACGTTGTATTATATCATTGTGATTCTTCTCATTCAACCTAGAATTTTCTAAGTTTAATATAGACTTTTTCAACGATATTTTGTAAAATGCGCGCGTCCCTAGTTAAAGCATTTGAGCCACTCATAGCCGCCGATGTAAAGACGTGTCCCGAATTCTGGTAATGTCACACAAATATGAACTAACAATCGACCTCGATTTTCACGCGTGATGTGTTTTTAAGATCGTAGCTCAAAATCACTAAAATATCTGGTACTTACCGAGGTTTCAGTACTTTAGTAATTGACTTGGAAGTTGGTCTGGATATTTTGTAATATTTAGACATTGATTTTGTCAATCACGACGACTTAATTTCGATTTTTAAGTTTAGTTTCTCGGCAGTGAAAGAGTTAATTAAAAAGTTAAAGCAAACCAGCAACTTTTTGTATTGAAATTCAAATACAATCTATATATATAAAAATGAAACCCGTTTCGCGTTGTCACGGCATCACGTGTGAACGGCTGAACCGATTTCGATAATTCTTTTTTTTAAATGTTTGTGGAAGTCCAAGGATGGTTCTTACGGAAAAAAATATTAAGAAAATCTCTACGCTAAGGCGGTACGAAGTTCGCCGGGTCAGCTAGTATTAACATAAATCATTATACCTAAACACAGAACTGTGTTGGTCAGGGGGGGGTTTCAAATTCGCCGCTAGCAAAGTGTGGAGCGACTTACCGCCACCAATGCGAGAACCAATGCCACTTTATAAGTTCAAACAACTTGTCCGCTCCCACTTACTTGTTGAGCAACGGAAGAAGTCATTGGTTTATGCAAAACCCCCACAGCACCAACGCACGAAACACACACCCTGACTTGCATTACAAACACAAAACAAACAAAACACAAAACAACAACACAAAACACAGAAAACAAACACCTACACCGCCACAGAAAATTAACATGGGCCTCAAAAAACACTATCCTCCCAAACCAACCGCCCAGTTTCAGGGCCAGTCTGAAAATCAGCGCTGAGCTTGTAGCTCAGCATTATGCTGAGACTGGTACCTTTTGCTTACCTATAAAAGTGTAACATCATAAAATTCAAATTTTGTTTATAACTTTTTCTTTTTTTCTGTGTACCCATTCACATGTAAGTAATTTATTATTAGTGTAGCAATATTTTTTTTTCATTTTCACTCATTTTCAAATATTTATGATAAACAAAAGTATCCTCATCATTATGCCTACCGTGTACTTGCGGCCCTAAAATACTAACTTTGAACTAAAACACTGGATGAAACCCTCGGGACTGCTCGATAAAGATAGACTTGCGAAGATAAATGGGCTACAGCACTTGAGGGTAATATCTTTTGCCGAATGAAAGTCTCAAAATGATCTCCTTTGAGCACTTAAACAAAATCTTGTTTGCCTAGTTATAAATTAGTTTTAGTAAAGACTAAGAACTAAAACTAAGTATCATTTCCAACATCAAAGTCTCGTTTGAAAGATCCGAAAATTGAAACATGTTATTTATTGTTTCTTTTTGTTGCTAAACAACAAACGCAAACGCTGTAGGAACTAATTTGAAACTACATACAGGGTGTCCCGTAATGTAACGTCAAGCTGGAACTGGGTGTTGAGGCAAGTTATGCTGGTTATCAGAAAAATATAAAAAAAATCTATGTGGCATTTTGTCAAAATAATAGGCATTTAAAAAAAAACAAAAAATTCTACTCCCGGTGACGGTCTTTTTACTCGTGTTGCCACAAATCTTCACTTTTTCCAAATTTTTTTTTTTGTTATGTAACCCTGAATAATGCTTCTCTAAATTGTTATCAAAATTGCAAAACCAGCTGCTCCAACTTGGATGAAAAAAATACATTATTCCCAAAAAATTTTTCAAAATAAAAATTTTGCCTAGTTTAAACTGACTGTACTGAAAAAAAATTGTACTACGCGAGTGTGGCAAGTGACGTCATAATTTGGCGCATTTAGTAAGGATTCCAAAATGGTATAACACTTTGTAAAATCTTGGTGTAATTGTCGTCAATTTTTGTTTATTGGAAATAATCCCGTTTTTAACTTTATCTACCTTGGTTATATTATTCTAATGTGCCCAAAATTCAAGTTTCAGCTTAAGTGAGGTGGGGAAGCCATTTTAAAAGGTATGAGCGGGACGGAGAGGGCCATCTTACCAAGCAGGGATGTTATGGATATCCGTAACCGTAATAGAAACTATCGGATATCCGAAATAAAAAAATATCCATAACCGTAACCGAAACTGATTCAAAAGTTACGGATAGTTTCGGATAAAGGCCAAACTGCAAAACTCTATGAAATCTGCAGTATACACGCCGCAGCTGCAATGCCGCGCTGCCGATTTCATAGTTTTGCAGTTTGCGGTTGCAGTTTGCGGTCTGCGGCCCGTCTTGGAATTGTACCTTAAATCTTAATATTTGTTACCAACTTGTCTGGCATTCGCTGGCACCATCTAATATGCCAGCCTGTTTTACCTTTATCATACATAGGTGTCGTCTTAGTTGGTACATAAAGTAGCTATGTGGGTCACGCTCACGCAGCATCTTGCTATTTGTATTATACCTACATTTTTGAAATTCTAATAATTCCGTAACCGAAATTATCCGAGACTTTCGGATAATCTGAAATGATTTCATATCCGTGACCGTAACCGAAACCGGTATAATATTATTCTAATATCCGTAACCGTATCCATAACCGAAACTTCATATCCTTATTATCCTTAATATCCCTGTTACCAAGTACAAGTGCAGGCAGAGCAGGTAGTAAAGGCGCGCGCGCACGGGTGACTTTTGTCACAGTATGTCAACTACTAATTACTGTCATGGTGATAAAAGTTTCTGTGACTGACTGTACGGTAGTCAGTCACAGAAACTTGAATTTTGGGCACATTAGAATAATAATTTTTAACCAAGGTAGATAAAGTTAAAAACGGGATTATTTCCAAAAAAACAAAAATTGTCGACAATTACAGCAAACATTTACCAAGTGTTATACCATTTTGGAATCCTTACTAAATGCCCCAAATTATGACGTCATTTGCCACAATCGCGTAGTACATTTTTTTTCAGTACAGTCAGTTTAAACTGGCCAAAATTTTTATTTTGAAATTTTTTTTGGGAATAATGTATTTTTTTCATCCAAGCTGGAGCAGCTGGTTTTGTAATTTTGATAACAATTTAGAGAAGCATTATTCAGGGTTACATAACAAAAAAAAAATTTGGAAAAAGTGAAGATTTGTGGCAACACGAGTAAAAAGACCGTCACCGGGAGTATAATTTTTTGATTTTTTTTAAATGCCTATTATTTTGACAAAATGCCACATAGATTTTTTTAAATATTTTTCTGATAACCAGCATAACTTGCCTCAACACCCAGTTCCGGCTTGACGTTACATTACGGGACACCCTGTATAATCACACAAGAAAATGTAAGGTGTCCGATCTGTCAATAAAAATGACTGAAAACTCGCGTACTAACCCAACTTCACTGAAGGGAGAGGCATAGCTAAGTCAATGAAGCAAAGTTTTAGTAGTGTAGTGAAGTTTTATGGCGCATTTCCTTGGTGTTGCGAACACTTTCACTTCATTCAGTTTACTTGGCAGTTTTTTCAAGTAGGCACTAGCTTCTCGCAGTCTTTATTTTCATTAAAACAATTTCCTTTGAAACCAATGACATAATTATTATTGACATAATCAAAATTAATAACATAATCACAATGATATAATACATTATAAGATAGTTTATAAAATTCTGCTGTATCTTTTATTCTGTGGTTGAGGATTCCAGGCGATGCTCCTTCCATCTTTGAACAGAAGCTCTTGGCTTGCATCGGGGAACCATAAGTACTGGGTAAAATAGACTAACCGATTATAGGTAAAAAGAATACTGCAAATACGAAAGTAGAAAATACAACCGCGCACCTCGCTGGAATGCGACTCGCCCCGTCCGTACCAGAGCGTCGATATGATGCGCAGTTACCTCGACCGGGTTTTACAAATACGAATTTTCAGTAAGCGTGTATATTAACTATTGTAAACGTTTCTCGATCGTTTTAAGCTTTAAGTTTATTGTTTTAATTAACAAATGTATACATTGTCAGATTATTGATTACACTTCAGACTTTCAATTAGTATTCACGAATACATTTCCGACGATGTACACAATTAGACCGGCAGACAACGAACCCGATGATGTTATTGAATTTTCTTACGCCCTTTCTGGGTATCGAGATCAAACAATGAAAATACTTTAGTGAACTTTGTCTATGTTATTGAATTATTCGAGGCTTTGTTAATTAATTCTGCTTAAATTTTACTCGTCTCCAAGGTCTAGGTCTTACAGCAAAATATGTAATTAGGCACAAAACAAATGATAGTTTAGAAAAAATACCATTATCTACCGTGGTTTAATGGTTTAAACGCAATAGTTGTTCTTTTCGGTCGCCTCAAAATCATTATCGTTATGGGTTCTACATCATCATCATTTCAGCCACAGGACGTCTACTGCTGAGTATAGGCCTCCGCCAAACATTTCCATATTGACCGGTAGGTAGCGGCCTACATTGGTACAAAATATCCATGTAAGGGAATCGTATTTTTACTTACTTTTAAAATGTCTGAAGTATAGGTAATAATGAATACACGGTTTTAGTTTCAATGTATAAACAATGAATTCTCCAAACATATTCTCTCGCCATTTCAATGGTTATTATTCGTAGAAATTCTTTCTAGAAAATATGAATTCAGTTGATGAATTAATCACGTTTCATTTCGACAACTACCTAAGTATTTTTATAAGGTTCTGTTTATTCAAGTTGTCTGAAGTTGTTAGGATTCACATAGGCATAAGTTTTCATTTTATCATTATTATCTTTTCTTATCAACATTTTATGTTACTACAGTTGTGATGCCACTTCGTTGGCCTTGTTTTACCCCACATTGGTTGTGAGTCAAAATGTACAACTAAAATGTAAGAAAGATTTAATGCTAGAGGATGTCTAGAAACTACACACCACCTAGTAGGTACTAATAATACGGACATTCCATCAAAATCAGTTTAATGATTTCCCCTTGCAACAGTATTGTTTTTTCGGATAGAGCTACGAGTATTATTACTTGTATAAAATCATCGTCTCCTCCAAGATATTTCTGCAAAAACCGTTCGCATCCAGGTGCTTCTCTCAACCTTCACCTGATCGTCGGTCCCTCAAGTGGGAGACCTGCCTACACATACATAAATGTTTAATATACAAAATAACCAAAGTCAATCATTTCTAAAATGCCCGATTAATATGCCGTTTGTTTAACAGTTTGCGCAAAAGCGCATGAATGCTTCTCGCATTTGCATTGAAAACCGCGTTGTATATGCACGTTTAATAGTATTTCAAATAAAATGATCGCGTTGCAAATTACACACGAGTGTGGTAGCAATAAACGTTTATAAACGCCAATTGGCTGATTGGATGTACCGACATTTACGGCGGTGGAACTTGTGGAAATAGTGCTGAGGAAATTAGATTGGTTGTCGATTCTGGGGTGACCTCGATAACTAGACGTGTACCTAACAATGTGACGCTTGGCAGCTATATCTATGAGTGCATTAGAGACGGATGCTATCGATATTGCGGAATGTCATTAAATAAATTAGTTTGAAATGAGTAAAACAGCTTTTTAGAAATGCTCCCAGCATAAAATTTCATGCTTGAATATGATTAAGTTCTTTATCCACTCATTTGGGTTGTGATAATGAAAGACAAAATTAGTTCAAGATTCTTCTCAACATTGATATCGGCTGTCATGGTGAAAAGGACTTCAATTTCTTCTTTTTATTAAACAAATAAATCTGCATTTACTGTCTCCTAGGAATCGATACTCTTCAGTTTTATCGATATTTTCACAACTCTAATATGAAGTGTGAAAACCGGCGCTGAAACTAATCAGTAAGTTAATAGATTCAGCGGTTGCACGCTTCCAGGGTTATTGGCTGATCTGATTTCGAATGGTGCTTAGAAAATCTGTTTCTGGATGTATTTTTTAGCTAGGCATAGATATTTTCAATAGTGTATGGACCTTTGGTTTTGTAAAATGTCATCCATCCAATGGGTCAATTCATCGAATGCATGCTGGGAAGTCAATTCTCGGAAATCGTCTATTTACTTGATTACACAGATAAATTCTCGTGGACAATGTAAAATATCGCAGAAATCTCTACCTAATACAAAAATGATATAGAGTTGATAATCTGGGTATATCAAAAACATTTTAAAAATCCATTATTTTGGGGAATGCTTTTAAACAATTCACATTATGTTTCAGGTTGCTCTGCTAGTAACAAGATATTGTAAAAATCTTTTAACTATCCATTAACTGTTGTAAAATAAAAATAACTGTTATTTATACGAGTACTTTAAAATTTCACAGCTATGATTAAATGAATCATACTTTTCCTGTTGCCCATGCATCGATTAATTAAATATTAGCTCCTAGTAGGTATATGAATATGCGAGATTTTCAACTTATTGATACACGACGTCGCGCTTCGTTTTACTCGATATTATTACCTACTACGTTCAGTGATACCGGTTTATGTCAGCAAACATGCACGTATGAATCTGAAGTTAAAATTAATCTCCGTCATGTTAATACTTGACTTGGTTCAGTTACTTAGCTGACGGCAAAGTTTGTTCAGACTATAGCTTTTAAAACTTTACTGACTTACTAATTAAGTATCGTAAGAGAAATTCAGTTTTATTACTAGGACCTAATTAAATTTTGAGAATATATTTGTGATTAAGTGTAGGCGCACACTAGGCGTTTTTTTTTTCAATTTCATATTAGCTTGTCGTTGCGACTCGATGACTTTGACACCAAGTGTGCAAAGCTTAATATATGAAATTGTCAGCCGCACCCTGTGTGGTCGTCGCGCCTAAGTCGCCAAGCTGTCGCTGTCGCTGGTCGCCTAGGTTACGACGTGGAAATTTTCTTGTCGCAAACTGTAAACTTACAAAAGAAAATGTCAAATTCACTTAATATCATCTCGCACACCGCATCCCGACGTTTTCAATAATCAAACTTGATTTACGTTACTAAGTTTTGCAAAACGATCTCGGCAGAGTAACAATGACAAATTAACTTTGCTCCAGTGCGTTATGATGACAGCCTACCATTAATTTTTATTCTTGTGGTCACATTTCGTTAAAAATGACGGGAAAATGCGTGTATTCTAATTTCTTTCTTATTCTTGTTATAATCATGGGGACTATTATAATAACCATAACAAACCCCCTTAATAAGTTGCCACCAGCGCGGCGGGGCTAAATATCTGAGCGCATCATATTGCTTAATGGGAGCAACTGCTTAACTAGTTCTCAAAATCACGATAACTTATTTTCTAGCGGGAGAAATGCATTAATTAGGTAGCTCATTTCTGTGGCTTTGGGGACTTTGAAACAACTCTTGATCTGCAGATTTCAAGTTTCAAACTTCTTAAATAACTAGACTACTGAGGCGTTAAGTATGATGAGCAAATTAATGTCATACTTTTTGATCGTCATTTTTATTTAGTACCTACTTATCTTGTCTTTATCGTTTCTTATCTAAAGACGAAATATGATGACGTGTTCAATGATTAATGATTAGATGGGGATGAGGTATTAACGATAATCGCTATGTAGCAATTAAGGATAATGAGACATTTTAGATCGATTTTTGTTTATTTCCTTACTCCAGACTGAGTCCCACCGGGTTTATGTATAATAACCTATTTACCGGCATTTGAAACCAACCCTTGACATAACCAAGACATTCCGCGCAACTTTTCTCGGCTCCCTGATAGATCGATTGACAGAGATGCGGGTGAGATTAATGGCGTCCTTTCAAGCGTTTTTATTCGAAAACTCGCTCGTAAGGTGTTTATATTTATCACAATGGGATTGACTTACAAATCGATTTACGGTACATCTGCCAGGAATAGGCTCGATGAATCTCGTGTCATCCGATGTAGGCAATACGTTTCGCACCGGTAATGGATTGGAATAATGTCGTGTGGTTTTAATTTAGGTGATAGGAAAGTTAGATTTTTTTAAATGTTACTTGTTAAAATTAAACTCGCTCTACTTCCATAGCGGCGTGTGTTACTTAACTTTTATTTTTCTACTTTTGTTGTCGTGGTCTTAGCCTACTTTATTGAGTGCAAACATGATGGAATTGAAATCGAGAATCTTCAAAGTCGAGAGAGTCTGATTCTCAAATCCAATAGATCTCGTATGTGTCAATAAAGAAAGTAGAAAGTAAAAATCGATCCTATTTAAAATAAAACAACCCTTACCTTACGTCATACAATTTATTTCAAATCATTCCTTTGATAAAAGCTGAATCACCAACTTCGATACACATTCATTTTGTTCCACCACACCGTAAAAAATACCGTGTAAATCAAATCACACGGAACTACACCGGTATCCATCAAAACTATTGCCTTTTATGGGAGGTCGTGGATACATATCGCGTCACCCCCTGCATGACATATGGTGCGATAAATTGACGTTCGGCCTTTATAGATTTCCACATTCAAATGTAAGGCACAGTGATATTGCTGGAAAAGGTTTTCTCTGATAGTGGTTGCGCACATTTAGATAAATAGATGTTATTTATTATTTTTCACCACTCGAAAACTAACAATGCAGGTTACACACCAAATGCCTCGCGCTTTGTCGCGGGAAGAGCCTGGATGCGGGCAGCGCAGGGCTGTCCATTGTGGAAAACCTTGGGGGAGGCCTTTGTCTAGCAGTGGACGTCATTTGGCTGAAACGAACGAACGAACACACCAAACAAGCCGTTTTTAACAAGTCAATTGTTAATTTAAAGTCGAGAAGTACAAGTTACTGACATGATTCTTTTGAATTAAAGCCGTCGACACCAAGCCGCCGGGCGGGCTTGACGTGTAGAGTCCTTAATAATATTACGAAGACAAATTAATTAGAGCGTTGTAAAACGAAACATTCAGTTTGTGGAACCGGTAAAAAGATGGATTTTCAGAAATATATTTTATGGTTTTATTATTACAATGAATTTCGTAATAACCATGGTAGCAATATTAAATATAAAAAAAAAACATTCAAAATTACAAAGCTTCATAATCCACATTAAGCTAATGTGGTTATGGTTTATGGTTTAAGATATTTATTTTCTCAAAAGATTACAAAAATCACTTACAGAGAAAATACAATTTAACAAAAATATTAATTTGGTTTACTGAAAAATTCTAAAAATGTAAGCAAATATAAAAAAAGATAAACTCCCAATATCCTCAATATCTACAGAAAAAACATGGATAATAAGCAAAAACGTAAGACCCTACTCGAAAGAGATTACTCAAACCTTTCAGGCCTAACCTGAATAAAAATGATTTTTTCAATAATCTAAACGAGTTTGAACAATTTGTAATCTCCTGAATATACTTACAAAGTACTCAATCAAATCGAATCCTTTCAGTGTGCGAGATAACAAAATTCAATTTGGGCGAAATAAGACCCTGTCATGTCCTGGATCCGCGTAAACTGAATGATTTGTGTTCAGAGGCGATGGGATGTTCACAAGGTAATTATATTTTCCGCACAAACTTTGCACTTCGAAAGGTGGTGATAATGTATCTCTTTTTACAAATACCTACCTCAACTTTTGAATCGAATACTGTTTTAATATTACCTATTTAAATTGAATAAACAGTTTATTTGTAAAACTAACCCATTTTGTTAAGACTGAAAAAGACTAGAATCACTGAATCTATTCAAGTCTAACCTACTTATCTTTAATATTCGTAATTCAAAACATAATTATAATCTTGGTCTAGAACTCTAGACAAAAGGAAATTAAAGCCAACAAAATACTTCTAATAGCTGCGTAAATGAAAATTATTTTGCGCTCCAGTTAGTCTTATGATTACATTCGCACGTTGGGAAATTGCGTTAAAAATATAATAATACCAACAAGTCCAGTGTAGCGATTTAATATTAAGTGATGCGAAGCCTGGAACTAAGAAGTCCCTTAAAGTATGGGTTCCTTTCGGAGTAAAATGCCTCTTGTAAATAATGAATCGATCCCACCTCAACTTGTTGATAAAAATTTCAGAAGCCTCGGGCATACACTTGACCCTGTGAAACCTCGGACAAGTACAAGGTCAGAAACTTGATAAAGGTTGTTAGGCGGATCATTTTTAGAGTTCAGAGAAATTCAGTGCTAGATTATTCAAATAATGTATGGGTTGACAAAATTGTAATGTGTGCAATACGCACGTGGTGTGCAATACATACATAGTTACTAGTATTAAACTTAGTGACCGACCGAATATTCGTTTTCGTTTTCGTTTTCGGCCATTTTCGGCCAAAAAATGGACATTCGGCCATATTTTCGTTTTCGGCCAAAAACCAGCCGAAGCTTCGGCCAAACCGAATATCAGAAATACGTGAATAAGATGGTGACGTTTATCGTTCCGATATCTTCGGGAGTGAATCTGGTGCACTCATGGTTCCAATCAGACTTGAAAGAACGCGGTATTGTCACACTCTTTTGAAGTTGTGAAGTGAGGTTACGTTGTAAAGGGTGTCCAGCGAGAATTTTCCAAGTTCAAAATTGAATAAAAGTAAAACCAAGGAGTTTTCATTAAGTTTCATTGTTTCAAAATAGAGTCTAATGCGGATTTGAAATACGCCATGAGTCACTGGTCGGGAGCCTACAGAGCGTTCGCAGTTGAGCAATAAGTATTTTAAATGTACTGTCGAATGATCGATGAATGTCTGATACCACAACTGCAACTGCATCCCGGTCAACTACGTAACTCTATTTCAGCAAGAAGGTGTCTCACCACACACGGAGATTACCTCGATGGAGACACTGAGGACTATTTTTTTTTCAAATAAATGATCAGCAAGTACAGGGACATACCCTAGCCGCCTCGGTCACCAGATCTCACACCATGCATGCGACTTTTTCTTGTGGGGATATCTAAAGTCAATAGTTTACAGCAAACAATCCTTAAATAATTCAGGTTCTGTAAGAAAATATCCGCCGTGAAGTTGCAGGAAAATTATTAGCGCGGTATGTTTTTTACTCTTTTACGCAACAACTACTTAACAGATTTTGTTGAAACTTTACAATATTGTCGTTTACACATCAAAATAACAAATGGCTAGTTATAATGACATTTATTTTACCATAACTTAAAAAAAACCTTAGAAAATAAAATATTTTGTTTTATTTTTGATTACTCTGACTCCCAACTTTGATTACCCCGACCATGAAAATTTTGATGTCGCATAACTTTTTATTCCTGCTTGCTACAGATGGGCCAATATAAAAAATATGCTCGTAATAATGTCTATTTTGAAATGTTTTACCTAAACTTACTCTAAATTCAAAAATAAAAAAGGTCGGGGTAATCAACAAAATAATCCAGATCCGGAGAATGACCGATATAAATGCATACGTCATTGTGCGTTACCTTTTGTAAAATAAAAGATCACTCTTTTTTGCGGCCCAACAAAGCGATATGCATATTTTCGATCTGAATGTTTCATTGGTACACGTTAACAGCCCTCGAAATTTGCCAACTTCTTTTTGTTGAATGAGAGTTTACATTTCCATGCGATACAGTTGCAATTTTTGTGCTGTAAATTATACAATGTTTTACCTACCAGTTTGATTGCCTGCCATTATTTGGAAACGGGCTATTTAATTCGTTTCAACCTAGTGTCGTTCAGAGCTGGAAAAAGGCCTTAAGGAATTCCATAACGACTGATCCTACGCTGCCCACGTCCAGGTATTTTCCACGACCTTCAACCGGGTCACTTTTATTAAATAATAATACGATTACCGAAACAATACTGAAAAATACTATGGGTGGTTTGAATTAAGAATTTGAATTCAGAAAATATAGGTACACGTCTTGTTTTTTTTTTTAAGAAAAACTAGGCAAAGGCAAGTCCGAATCAGAATAGTTTCCGAAATTCTTTGTTCGATAAACCGTGCAGTTAGACAAGCCGGCCCGGGTCAAATGGACAAGGCTTCCATTGGCCAGCCGATCTTTCTCAATAAAATGCGGACGACCGCCATTTTCCAGAAGATAGCCAAAGGAAATGTTGGAAACTCAAGAATATTGTTCATTCCATTTTTGGTTATGTTTTCTTCGATTTTCTGTGAAATCTAGAGATTTTAAACATAGGTAGGTATATACTCGTAAAAGAGTGCTTTATTTATAAAATAGGTACTCAGGTAATTTGTTTGTATAGATTTGTGTACGAACAGTTTCAGTGTGCAGGAAGCTTTTGAATGCAGGATGCTATCAACCGACCAATCTGAAAATCATTCGGAGAGGCCTACGTTAGCAGTGGACGACCTGTGGCTTCAATTAAGATATGAGCTAATTTAATGCCAACCAGTTAACTGCGACTACGGTGATAAGATTCCTATTTCTTGAATTTTTGGTTGCCAATGTAAACTGTCATGAACTGTCAACATAATTAATCCCACCTTTTCCAGAAAGTGGTATTTTGATCAAAGGAAACACACTGCCTTGGGCAATATTGAAAAATATAACGCGGTATTATTGAAATGCCAACTATATTTGTATGGTTTTATTTACGTGGCTTGTGGCTTCCGTGAAAAGTTTGTGGAGTTTCATAAAGTTCCAAATTGTGGAATATTGTTCGCGGAAAAACGGACAGGCTTAAGGACTTTGACAATCTTTTTGAATTAAATATTTTTATAAGGGCACACGGAAATACAATGGGATTTATAATAAATATAAAAATCTTAATAAACACAGAATTTTCTACACTTTGGTAACGCACTAACTAAATATCAAGAACTAATTACTTACTAGTTAGTACTAACTTAAGAATTAATGCTGAGTTACCCATCTAGATACAGTAAACATATGTGTGAAGATAAATAAAACAAGCCAGGATGAAACAATGTTTACATTTTGTAAGGGAAACCCAGGCCGCTACCAACCGTGCGATATGGAAGTCATTGAGGGAGGCCTATGTTCAGCAGTGGACGTCCTGTGGCTGAAATGATGATGATGATGATGATGAATGATGAAGGGAAATCCAACGAGTTGTTTGTTCACTAAAATACGCGAAGAATATTTTAGGCTAGTATACTTTTCTATATTAAACCTCAAGTTAATCTGACGGAAAAGTCATATTCATATTCATATTCCAAAGACATTGTAAAATACAAGATGGTTTATTCGTCATTAGTTTAGCTTGTAAGATTTCCAGAAACAAGCGTTATAGTTCTCGCCATTAGGTTGTATTTCGTTTGTAGATTGTCGCAATGCTTGAAACTGTTACGTACTTCAGTGTCTAATTAAGTACAATACCAATCAGATTAACAATTAGAACGTAATCTGAATGTTCCAGGGATGGACAAAGGATTAATTTGGGATGAGGATTAGTAAATTATTTTAATTATTTATTACAATAGAAGTTTAAGTGCCTTTACACGAGTGACCAGGCAACTTCTGGCTGTTTTCGCTAAAATGTTTTTGTATATTTTATCACAGAAAATATTAGAACAAAAACGTGCTTTATCATTGTTTTTCGAATGATTCGTCATTTTCTGTTGAAGTTTATTTCGATAATCGAAATAGACAAAAGTGTTTGTTTAGTTAAAATATACATAAGTACATAAATGTAGAGCCAGCTAGAGCTCGACCTACCAAACATTTCCATATTCCGCTATGTGTAAAGCTCTTGATTTTTGTAGCATGTTGCAGCACTTTATTTTTTATTTGAATGCATATTTTACTAAGACATGCCTTCTAACCCACTCAACCCTGGGTACTGGGTAACGTAAGTAACTATTAAAGCATAAATAACTACTAAATTAAAAGCCAGTTCCAACGAGTGTGTTTGTGTTTCGTGTCAAGTTCTCTGAATGAAATCTATTTGATCGAAATATACAGGGATTCGCTTGAAATACTTAAGTGAACTTAAGATCGTTGTTCCGAACTTGATATTATAAGTTTTTTCCTTGAAATGAAAGACGGACGTTTTCTATTTGCCCCCTTAAGTAAGTAGGTAATGTTTTCCTTTGATTACCAGGGTGACCAAGCTCATTTTAAGCAGCTTACTATTTTATTTATTTTACAAATGGTCCGTGACCCTCACTCGGCATGGGGCACACTGAAAACCAGAGCCGTGGCCTTCGTCACCGTGGGCCACAGCATATGCTGAGTGGGGTCCCGTTGCAGTGGGAATTTTATTTGTGAATGGGTGGCACTGCTCAGTTTACTCTTGTTTTTATTTTTTCTTCTTCCATTATTAAGTGCCACTGACATGTCTATGTAATTGCCTGTATTTGTGTGATGTCCATTGTAATAAATGTATCTTTCTTCATTTTATTATTTTCTCACTATGAGTGATTCAACCGCATGGCCTACCAAGGAATCATGTTAGGTCATACTTCACAATATAGCAATATTTCAAAGGTCAAAAATTTTTGAGCGATTGACACCGCGGGTCAAATCAATCGTGGCGTGGAGCGCCAAAAGACCCTAACTTCGGGAAACGAGGAAGTATAAATGTATTTTTAGCTCACTCTTTGAGTTAACCCAATTTTCCCACACCCTGTATAGCTGAAGTAGGTATATTATCCCCGGGCTTTGAAACACAATCTGTCAGATTTTTGTTTCCTCTTGATTGTTTTCCGAAATCCGTTGTTGCTATGAAACTTTCCTGGAAATGACCTTTTGACCTTTTCAAACAAAACTCACAAGTATAATGTATAAGTTATCAGTAATGTGATCGACACGTCGCGTCGTGAAGATGCATCAATATAAATAATAGATCCAGCTTTGTTCTAAAGGAATGTTGAATTCGGATCCATTATCAATTTTCAAATAGCCATCTTTTTATTTGTTTTCACAGCGTCTGCCTTGTCTTTATCTTTGAAGAAGCGACCCAACTTGGTTTAACAAGTTGCGTTCAAAAACTTTACTTTCAGCTATAGATCTTGTACTTCCTATATTATCTCCGTCTACTTACTCAAGTCAGAGACTTTATTCATTGGCAAAGTAGTATATTTTAGCTAGTAAGTAGGTTTCTATGTTTAATATATTTTCATGGCAATAATCTCAAGGAATGGCTCATAGACTGTTGTATCTTTAGTGTTAATGAATTTCATGTCCATTTTTCATGGTAACAATTTTCGGTAGAATAGTTTAAGCACTCTGTGTAAAACTACCTCAGTAATGTCTATTCTATGCAATCTATGGAAATAAACATTTGATTTTCTTACAAAATCACGTTTGTGAATGCGTCCCTGTGCTTGTTACAGATAGCGATCCTTATTAGCGACTGTTGTCTACTACTGCAATTGCCGATGTTGTCAAGTGCTATGGTATACCGCTATGTACTTATATGACTAAAAAAAAATAAAAAACGTTCCAGTTTGATAAAATTATTTAAAATTAAAACAGATAACGTTCAGATATCACTGATGCTGAAATAAGATTGATACCGCTGGAAAATGTATCAATTTCCTTTGTTTCGGTGAGTTGTGTTATATTGCAAGAAAACAGTTAACTGTTCTGAGGTTATTCATAAAAAACATTTCTCATTTAATTGCAATTTCTATGTCGGTGATTACTGGTAAAGTTTTTTCTTTACATGTAGCTCGAATCTTCTTTGTTTACACAAGAAATAAACGTACCAACAACATCTGTACTTCTAGCACAGAAAACTTTCGACTGCAAATCGTTTGCGTATTCGAATCACCATCAAAAGATTTAGTATAAAACTTAAACAGCGCCCCTGTAAACGTGAAGTTAAGTGAACTTAGTACACATATGAGAAATGGTAGCACAAAACTAATTTTGACAATCGATATCGTCACGTTATCGTTGAACTCGAAGGCTGGGTATCGAATACGCAAACGATTCGAAGACGAAAGTTGTTCGTGGTAGAGGTACTGTATGCAAATGGTTTAAACACTGATTATATTACCGCTGATGCACCGCGTGTAGCTTAATCGAATTATTAATAATGATTCACTGTTGTAATTGACACAATGAAGTGAAATTTGTTAATGTCCATTGGTCAATGTATTAAAATAAAATCAATTGTATTGTGGTTAGTAAAATTACTATCAGAATTTAGTTAAGTGCATTTGAATATTGATGTGAAGTTGTAGAAATTGTGTCAGAATTATTCACATTAATGGTTTTACTCAAACTTATTATTAATAGTGAGTATTTGTAATAAGTACTAAAATCGTCGTCGTCTACTGCTGGTCAAAGGCCTCCCCCAAGGTTTGAAGGAGGTCGACGACTAAAATGTAATTACACTTTTACTTAGAACTAGTTTGTGGGAAAACCCGAAGAAGTCACAAAGTTCGTGTTAATATTCTAGAATACGATTCGGTTTTAAGCCAGAACGATTTAAATACCAATGGCGTTCCATTGCATCTGAAATTTAAATCCGCTTGAGCATTCCGCAACCACGGAATGTGTAATGCCAAAAGACGTGCATTTTCTTTGGCCATATCTTTTAGACTTTTAAATCCTTCATTTGTGAATTTCTGCAGTTAAATTGTTACTAACCACACGATTAAAGGTGTGACTAAAGCCAATATCCCTGTTAACTATACTCATAGTTGTTAGCATGACCCGAAAGCTACTTTACCAGGAATTATTGTGAATCCCTAAACCGCAAACCAGTTAATAAACAAAATTACTAATTAACAAAGCTGACTCCAGTAATAGTAACAGCCAATTATTTTTGATGTATTATTGTCGAAAACTATTTTCCATTATGCTAAATCCCAATAGCTCGAAATATTAAACTCCCAAAATCTAACCCGATATAGCCACAGCCAAAAAGTATTTTAGAGTTTCCCCGGGTTAAAGGAAGGAATCTCGTTTGGTGCTGTCTACAGACGGGAATCTTGTTTGCACCCACAAGACTGCTTTTGATCTGGCCGACTCGCAAATAAACTGTTCAAGTAACATGGCAATCAATTGAGATGAAAAATATTATTTTATTTCGTATTCTGTCCCTTTAGCTGAAAGATGTAAGCTTTAGATGTAAGCTTTAGCTGCAATCATGTAAGCAATGATGGAAAGTATTACTATTTTTTGGATTTAAACGCAAACTTTTTTGATGTACTACTCCTACCTATGCAGGAGCAGGTATTCAATGTATTTATTAGGTATCTGTACATTTACTAAGTTTTTTAGCTAGCAGTACAGCGTCTGGGTGGTCTGGGTATGTATTATTATTCTCCTAGTCTTACCGTCCATTAATGAACTACTCTGTTTTACTATACATGCAATGGCTAACTTTGAATATTCAGTTGAAATGCTTTTGGTGTAGAACTTATACAATAGGTAATCGTAAAATGAAAGAAAAATACATTTAATACACAGACAACCATGTATTAGGTCGAACGCAATTAAGCTTTTCTTAAAAGTGATTGACATTATTTTTCAAAAGATTTAACGACAGAATCAGTAGCTATTATTTTATAAAACAACTTTGTACCTACTTAATATTGCATTGCAATGTTCGGAGTGTGTAAACGGGCGCAATTCCTCATCGGCTTTATTCACGTTCGTGAAATTGTTGGTTTAACTCTAAAAGTGAAATTAAAAATCTATCGGAGTGAGGTTAAATTAAAGTTACGAGCCAAAATGCGAATGAGTTTGGATGTCGGTCGCCTGCAGTGCTAATTTATGGATCTCACTAAAAAAGTCGACTTTTTAAGCATTTTGTTACTGTGATTTATGAGACTGACATTTTTGTTTGCTTAACCTTTAACTATGGACGTGAAAAAATAATCACACTCCCATGGACGGATGGACAAGGATGGCGTATAAAACGGCAATAAAAATAAAATGCCATTTAAATTAAAGGCTGGGGTAAAGCAGAAACATATCGTCGATTTGATTGAACGATAACACAGGATTCATTTTCAATTATTTGACGCACATCGAATATTCGCCCACATTCGGGTGAGTCTTAAAAATGGCCGCCATCTCCTGGCGATACAACACTTATGTACAAAATCCTATTTTCGTCTATCGGCAGGCTAGATCTTGTACTTATCTAGAGTGGTCTACCTATTTGTTTAAAAGTAACCTATTTATTCTTAGAAAACGTAGAGTGGTCACTTAAATAAAGTAAGAGAAATAGATTCTTAAATGAAATGTAGAGTGTCCAATTTTATGGATATATTATAATCACTTAGGTATCTGGAATATTAAATACAGATGAATAAAATTCTAGGTGTTATTATTCACTGAAGTAAAAATATGAAACTAAAGCTCAAAATATCAGCATCCCCAAATACTTATTCACATAAATAACTAAAATCACCGAGAAGCTTCTACAACAAAAGTTTAAAATTAAAGAAAGCCTTGATTTAGAATTGAAATAAAATAAAGAAAAATCAAGACAGCGAAATCTGGAGAGCTCTCAAGTTTTACGAAAGCCGCAGATCAATTTGTTACTGCCACGGCTGAATATTAGCGGGGTTACTGTAGTTTGTACCTATTTTCGATTCTGCAGCATTATACCTACTCATAGTCGCTGTGAAATATTCAAAGAAAGTTTTAACAAAATCAATAGTTATTATTAAAATCGGCTACGGTCGGGTAAAAAATAATGGAAATAATTAAAATTCGCATAAAATACTTAATGTAATCTACTTGATTCGATAAAAAAATAGGCGACACTCACTCGTACAGCAATGACCAAAAATTATCTGAAAGTATTAAACATTGGCTAATCTTCATATTTCTATAAAATAAGACAATGCATTAAAAGCTGAAATGAAACTAAATAAAATATAATAATAATAAAAACGGTAGCAACGGGATGATAAAATAATTCGTATTGAGGACTTAAAAGCTGAAACAAAATTAATTAAAACCTAATTATAGTTACCTAACAACGGGATGATAAATAATAATACTTGTTTGAAGAACTTTTTTTCTTTTTTTCTACGCGGATAATACAAAATCACCGTCAAAATATAAAACAAAATTATCTGTTGTCGTTCAAAACAAAAGAAAGCCGCGTTATCATACAAATCTTTGCTTAACAAAAAGTTGAATTTAGCGTCACGTAGCTTCCTTTTGTTTTTCTCAAAATAAAATAGCAAGATAAAAGCTGAGAGGTTGTTTGAAAGAGACTATTTGAACTCTGTTGATTTCAATGTGTAAATTGTTTGAAAAGTTAAATGACGTCATTCTGTACTAAGGTCATGTTTGTATAGTGCATCCGAGTTAAGAAAATCATGATTTAAGCAACACCTTTTGATCAATTACGTCACAGTAAAATTAAAAAGCCGTATTCACATGGACCAGTTAAAGTATATAAGCCTAAGTTCAGATAATTTTGAATTCTAGTCAATGGTTTGATTTTTAACACAGTATCAAATATCTACATCGCATTCATAATATGAGTGCTGCAGCTCGTTGTAGCTTTGATTTATAACGCAACCAGTAAATCAAGATTTTATTCTGTTACTGATGCTTTAAATGTGTTTTAGATAGTACATACATAGTTACATACATATTTACATAGTTTTGACTAACATTTAAACAATTTAACACATAGTTTAATAACTAATCAATCAATCAAGTATCAAAATCTTATCTACTTACGATGTCGTTTGATCAATCAAGGTTACAGGATTTTGAATTGCCTGGATACCTACCATAAGATTCACTATGCGTATGTTTATAAATTTATGTATACAGTCAGCTTTCGGTTTAATCGGGTAAATAAGCTGATCGACATTGACGGTAGAGTCCAGATTGGATACGTTAATTAATGTTGCACTAACTAAATCATGGAATTCTGCGAAGGGTTTAGATTATTAATAACTTAAGTATTAGGAAATATAGCTCTATAGCTAATTAAGGGAGAGTCCGCTAATTTGGACCAGTTTTTTTCAATCCCATTTTACACATAGTTTTCTTTTGTTTTTGCTAATGTCCATGGTATATAATAAAAGATACATTATTCAACTTACTATTTCATAAGTATTAATTAACATGATTGTTGTAGGTATATTTAGCACAAATCAACAAAGTACGAGTTCAGAGCTTCGGTCCAATTTAGCCAACCGGTTCGATAATTTGTACCACAGGGTTACTAAATTGGATTTCAATAAATTTCAAGCCTTTAAAAAAACTATGGCAAAATATTATACGATACATTCTTAACAAATTAGGAAACGAAGAGGAACAGTAGTTAATAACATAGACAATCGATATTGTTTTACACGTTATCACGATTTTGAGTACAAGTTTTGTAATTCCAATTATCGTAACGCACACTTGTACCTAATCTACTTTGCCAGTCTTTTGCTTTCATTTATTTTGTTAGTCAAACACAACTACGCTATTATAACTTCAAAATATGATTTACTAAAAAAAATTTCAAAATCCTTTGGTAAAGTTCCTTACAACTTGATGTGGTACAATTTAGCCGACTAGGTGATAGTGCTTTTAAAAAATCGGTAAAAAATATAGCTTATAAATACCGAAAAATGTTTCAAATAATTGTAATCCACACTAATTTACGCTTCTAAATAATATATTAGAAACACCATGTGATTAAATTTAACAAAATTACAATCTAAACATGTATTGTCAAAAGTTACTTGAAAACAATGAAAAAATACTTTTCAAAATAAAACACACGTGTTTGTTGTCACGGCAAAAACCACATGGCCGATATTAATTGATTTTAGTTGTGTATCGCTGAGTGTTGCAATTACAGACATTCAATAAATAGGTACTTTACGAAATATGAGGGTGGTACAATTTACCCGGCGGTACAATATACCGAACTCTCCCCTATTTTATAAATAGGTATTGACTTCTGGGTTTTGTCACAAAAATATTGTAGAGGTCATACAAATATAATTTGATAGGTTAATATTTGGCTGAATAATAATAAAAAAATGTTTTTTAAGATTTAAATTGAGTGCACTGCAAAAGCACAAAGCTCTGAGCACATTTTTACTAAACTGACCAAATTGGATAATAATGTATAATCGTACATAAAATCTACGTACAAAAATTACTAAATAATTTTCCTTAAAGATAAGCTTTGCTTATCATCCATTTCTAGGTTAATCTTAACTTTCTTGTTATGCCTTGTAATCCCTTCTAAAGACTTTTATAAAGAGAACATTTTATAAACTTTATAGGTAGCGAATAAGTAAAATAATGAACACAGTTTTACAGGATTCTATTTCGTGTGCGAAATCGTCCGATAGTGTACGAATTTCCAATTGTTTTGGGAAAATTCTTGTAAGTTGTCTGGGCTCAATTAACCTTATAAGTTTTTACGTAATCCTTAGTCCCAAAAGCTGGGTATTGTGAGTTCCAATTTATTTTATCCAACTCAACTAATTATTAACGAAATTGTCCATAAAGATAAATAAACGTAAGAATCTCGTCGTATGACTGACAAAATAACCTAATATAGAAGTAATAGTATGTCCACCGGGACCACGACTTGATTCAATTTGGCAGCTTTCCCTCTGAGAAAATTTGATTAACCTCTATATCTGTTTATTGGGTTTCCTAACTGTGTCCTTTATTTATTATTGCTTTAAGGAATTGTAATATCCTTATGGGATATGAGATGTTGTCGATCAACAAACCAAAAGCTATGAATATACTGTGAGTATTGGGATCGGTCATTCGTTAGTTATAATTGCATAGACACTTGTTATTAAGTTTCAGGAACTACTATGTAATTTAATGGTATTACTAAATATGATTACGATTTTGGTACATAATGGTGCAATGTCTAGCTCGCCATCTAAAGTGTCTTCAAACCATGTTACAGCGCTTGAAGTTGAGTATAGATTTATGTTTACGATTGGTTGGAATTAATTTTATTGTTTTCCTTTTCATTAGGTACTTTGAACAGCTTTTCAGAATACGGGCCTTTGGATGTCGAAATTATACTAAGTTTTGTAATAGTTTTCAACTGTGGGTGCGGTTTCAAATCCCACCGGAGGCTAATTTTGGTGTGATGTGTATCGAAAACTCAGTAGCACGTGGGTGGCGTCTATATTGCATCAATCAGAATATTCTAGTCGGCAAAGAATATACAAATTCTGTAAATTAATTGGATTAGCTAAATGGTGTGATGTGTGTAGAAAAAAGTTCTATGTAAATACTTATACACGATTTAAGAACACATTACATAATTGATTTTACGTTGTGTTAGTTACATAAACACGTAGCAGACTTTAAAGAACTTACCTCAGGTAAATTATGTTTAATTAGTAAAGAGCTTAGCGGATAACTGTGTTAAGACCAAGCACGTACGAAGTACTTTATAATTAAAGCGCTGGCAAGCGCTTTGAGAAAAGTTTCCTGATTGTTTATTTTATGTCATGGGTAAAGTAGGGCGTAGAGGTTAAAATCAAAAGTATATTCGTTACTAAAGATTTATATTTTTTTTATTGTAAATTACCTACAAAGGATGGTACGATCTGCGTACATTCATCATCATCATTTCAGCCATAGGACGTCCACTGCTGAACATAGGCCTCCCCCAATGCTTTCCATGTTGATCGATTGGTAGCGGCCTGCGTCCAGCGCTTCCCTGCTACATTTACGATGTCGTCGGTCCACCTTGTATCCTTGTTCCCGTCAGTTCTGCGTACTATGTGCCCTGCCCATTGCCACTTCAGCTTGCTAATCCGTCGGGCTACATTATATTTACATTGCGTAATGCGTACATTATATTTATTTAAAACGGAGTTTAATATAACTTTATAAAATGTTTTAGTATGAAATAAAGTATTCACTGATAATCTCGATATTGTTTTAATCACAAATGTACTAATTAATTCATAGATCCACTCCAGCTTGATCACTTTGCGGGTAAAGCTATTAAAGAATGAACGGGGCTTGAACCCATTATCGGCTCGGTTGCAAGTAGGGTTACCATTATGTTATTATGAAAATAAGGAAATTTCTGCCAAAATTGTGGACACTTCAGTAAAGCCACACACTTTCTTAAAAAAAAAATACATTCGTTTCAATACCAAAAGAAATGCTGAAAAAACACATGCCCATAGAAGCATGGTCAATGATAAAAATAAAGACACAAACCCCCTAATAAGAGTTCAACGAGTCTAACTTCTTGTAATAACAACAAGTTAGACTCTCGTTGAACTCTGGTTTAAATGATATCTGGTTTAATGGTATGGAAATGTCATTTTAAACCAGTGTTCGTACCGGGTAATTTTTATTTGGAATAAAGCCCAAAGAGGATGTTTTCATATTCATTTTAAAATTACTAATAAATCTATAAGCAATACCTACTACGTTTTACAGTGGTTAAAATATTTTCAGATAGTCCGGACAGGGTTCCGAAAGCCCGGGCAGGGTTCCGAAAGTCCGGACAGATGGTCACCCTAGCTGCGTGCCCCTTTATTGCGGCTGTCAAACTGAGCAGTCACGGGGTTATTGGTTTTAACCCCGTAACCGCTGAGGTAGATTTTGACCCCGTTAACGCGATTACCTAATACGTGCAAGCACCTTTTCGTATAAATTGAAATCAGTAACAATACGTTGCACGAAAACATTGTATTTTACTAAACCAACTTTTTGTAGTAAAAGCTTTTGCTCTTGGTAGACACATTTTAAAAAGTTAACTTTGAATAATGATAAGTAAAATATTATTTTGGTAAAAATTAAATATAATAGTACTCGTACTTAGTTCAAATCCAAAGGGTTTCCAATAAAATAAAATAAAGGGTTTCCATGAATTTAGGAATGGGTTTTCTGGTTTAATTCTGGACTTAAAATAAATTTTCTCCAAATTCTTGATTTTAATAACTCAAATAATTTAGCCGTATTTGAACTTTGAACGTTGAAGAATCCAATCAAATCAGAAAAGGGTCAAATGAAATAACGCAAAACAAGATAATATATTTCTAGCCATTTTAAACCTATCTAGGTTACAGGCTGAATAATGGATTTCACGATGCTCTAGCCAAAAATGTCAGATACAATCTATTAAAAGTACAGTTCTCTAGAGCTATTGGTCCGATTCCAAACACCCTTGTTAGACAATCCGGTTAATTTAGGTTAATGTCAATTAGGCGATTGCAGGCCTGAATTAATCGAAACGTCAGATTTGCACGATGATTCCATGCTTCGGAAGGCATGTTAGGTCGTGTCGGTGCTCGGACTGATGCTTTCAGGTGAATGACCTGAAGCCTGACTGTTGACTGTGAATCTCACTCGACAGACGACTAAAAGATTAAGGTTCGCATCATGTTTCGTATAAATCTTTAAAAGTAATAGACGGATTTAAGCACCAGATCCAGTGATTTCTACAAATCACAGTCTTGAATTGTTACTTATTATTTTTGTGGACTAGGGTAAAGAGAAGCACGAAAGATCCCATTGGGGCATCTTATGTATCCTGAAGGATACGCAAAAATAGTAACCATTATTATAGCGGTCCCACGCGTGTGAAACTACCTACATCAAAGGCAAACATTATCCAATATGCTCTCCCATCGGGATAATACACGTTTTATTTGCTTCCCGTTAATCCCAATGTGGAATTAATATCTATTCCTATTTTGATTTCGATTCATAACATTCAAAGTTATATTTGCAAACTCAAACTGAATGTTATAACATAAATTAGTGCGCGTTGGTATCGATTCAACCGTATTTCCACCTTCATAGGTCTCGCTCATTAGCGATGAAAAAGCGTACTCAGGAGAAGTTAGTGTTGCTCCGATATCGACAGTTTTTAAAAGCCGATAGTTTCGTACTTTGTAGTTAAAATCTTCGTGCTTTAATATGGAAAACTTTGCACGGGTCGCTTAGATACTTACTCGTACAACATTATAGTCACGTCAGTAATAGTATCTACATTCAACGTGGTTCCTACGTCTTTTGTTTCAATTTATGAGCGGATAAGAATGGAATTCTCCGTATTCGTTATTCAAGTTGATTCTCATAAATCCCAAGATAAACCAACTTACAATTTATACTTGGTCGCAAAACAAGGGGCTCTAGTGAATCTAGTGAAGTATGTAAAATACGTTATTTTTGACATAATAATTTATATTATTACAATGTTCCATTCTGCCTTTTCTACAGTGAATTGAAATTTTGAATCGCCTGACATTAGTAAATCTTTATTTTCTATTCCGTCCGGACCAGCACGTTAACTCGTCCATCGATTAATTTTAATTACGTTTTGTAATTTTAAACAAAGTTTTTGGAATATTATGTATTCACGATAATGGAATATGGAATCGATAATGGAATGCCATCACTAAAAGCAGCTTAACTCGAATTATTGCAGCGGAGTGCTAAAACTTTTATTGAGATAATCATCCGTCCCAATAAAACTGAATTACTACGGCCGTTAATCATAAAGTATTCAATATTTAATTATGAAAATTGAAACGATGATGTAGATGAATAATAAAGAATTTTATTTTCAAAATGTGTACGTTCTTCACATGGAAGTCATTTGCATTCTCTATCAGTGGTCATTATGTTAAGTACATAAATGATTTTTATTCAGAATCGTTACTTATGTGTTCAATTCGTATTTATCGTAGTCTTCTGTTATATTCATTTAGCACAAGCTTGTAAATTAAATTAAGAAATCAACCTCTCCAGACTTTCTAGGAAGACTTAGACTGAACCCAACGAAAAGGGTGAACGATTCCTGAAATAATCTCACTTGGCTAGATTACTTCACGGTTGTTCTGGACAGACGTGACCTACAAATAGCGAAAATAATTCTCGGCTGCACTGCCAAGAATTTAAGATGAAAGACATAAAACTAATTAGTTATCAGCAATAGGCTTATAAAAGCGCTATAACACGCCCGTGTATAATTTTAAGCTAATTCTGAGAAGATGTATACAATTTATTTCTCAAACTACTACAATCTTTTAATACATCGATTAATAACAACCACCACCTGTAGACTATCAGAATATCAAAGGCTTCAAACTATTTTAATTAATTATTTATCCTTACTTACATCGGATTAGGTTAATATCGGTAATACGCTTCAAAGTTATTAAACAATTGTATGTCTTAAAATAAGTATCAAATTTCGAATTACCTTAAAGATAGCTTTTGCCGCGGCTTCGCCCGAGTGTAAATCAGTTTGTTACAGATCGTTATTAATTTACTATAATGATAGTCTGATATTAACAGTAATACTGTAAAGAACGAATTTTGATGGAAAAATTAGTTTAGTAGTTCATTGCGTCAGAGAGTAACAAACATCCATACTCGTACGTGTCCATCCTTACAAACTTTCACATTATAATATTAGTAGCAAGTAGGATTACCATAATTTAAGTGGGTGGAAGCCATAAATCATAGTTAACAGTTTACAATGATTGCTTTCTCCCACCGGGGCACCCTTAATCGCTTCCTTCCTGACAAAGTTATCGATTTTGCGATAACAAATGACGCATGTAGCGTCGATTATCACGCAAAAATAACTACAATAACTTTTTAGGCCGTATATTAGACCCGGAAAGAATTAGATGATATTATTGTTAATAAGTTGATAAAATAAATATTTTTTTGATTGTTTATGATACATTACCATTTATGCATTTATTTTTTACAAAATAAGATTTAAAAAAATATTAAATTGGTAATTTTATCTATGTTATAGAATGCTGTTTGTTTTCCTAACTATAAAATAAATAAATACATCACGGTCAAGCTCTTCTTGTGTCTATGGTTAAAACTGGTCGTGAAATTGAAGTATCATAATAACTACTTATAAGCATTAGGTATATGTATAATGTAACTCTATTAGTTACTTTACAGACTCTAATAATACGATGCCATTCAATGTCTCCCCAGGATTGTATACGAGCCAAGACTGGGGATGGATTACATGGATCACGGCACGGATCACTAGAGTCAGACGTCTCCCATCCTTGACTATATCCAATCAACGTTTGACTATCGTTGTTTTATTCGCTATTCGCAATTTCAACGAGTAGCTCGAAACACTAGGTACTTTAATTTATTTTCATTTGCAAAAATAATAAAGTATTTGGTAACGAAAATTCACAGTAAATAAATCAAAAAGCAATTCAGACAATTTGACATATTAATCTGGATTGGGCCACTGAAATTATTTCAGTAACTTTGAATATGGACATACTTAGATGGGATCTAGCTGCAGAGTTCACTTTTGTCACGAGAATCAAAATAGTAACTTGTGACAGACCGTTATCGGCGCAGCCGTCACATTATATTATTACATTATTTAGATTATTATAATAAATAAATACATCATAAATTAAGCAGTATTGTGTAGTGGGAGGGGATTTTTACTCGCTCCCGCGTAAAATTACATAGCCTACTTTTCGATCATTCTATCGGTGTAAAACAATTTAATCGAAGCGCACGACCTTGGGCACTGCTTCGCCCACGCTTCGTTTTTCCTTAGTCATTCAATTTCCGAAGCGGGACCAACAGAATGATGCTGAACATGAAAGGATTCGGGGTAATTAAGACCGTTAAAGTGATTTAGCGGAATACGCTAAGCGTTAAATGCCGTAATTTGGTTTGGAGTTTTACCGCGCAGAATGGGGCTTTGTCACGGCGCAGAATAGTGCGCCACGATACAATACTGTTTTGTAATGCTGTAGAGTTCGAACTCTAGAAAACCCATAGATACAGTCGATATTATGAGACGCAGTTTGACGCTATACTACTACCTATTTAATAACATGTCAGAGGTTATCTCAATGTGCTTTTCTTTAGCGTCACTAAAAGGTTAAAAAAAGACTAAACCTATCTTATAATTATTTACGTTTTTCTTCTTATATAATAACATTCTAAAGAAGAATAAATGGAGTACAAAAACCCCAAACATGAGGTAAGCATGGTCTTCCGTCATTTCAGCAACTGCAGCCAATAAAAAGAATGTAAATTTTTAATTTGACTTGGTGTAAAAATCAAAGTTTTTAAAAATATTAGATAAAAAGTTTATTGAAACATTGTGTATTAGATTATGTCACTCATTTCTTGATAATATGCTGCACACAGCATTATGGTATCACAATACCATAATGCTTATTTTGTTACGCTGTCGACGTACAAATACAACAATTAGCTCCGGTCGCCGAACGTATTAGTATTATTCAGTTGTAAGTAAGTAATACCAAAAACGTCACACACAGTTACCCGAAAAATTGAAAGAACCCATGTCAAAGATACGTTTATTTTTGTGCCTTATAGTGGCAGATAACCTTTTGTAAAATACTATTGTGTTTTAGTGGAAATAATAATAAAAAGGCGAAAGTTTAACTTTGTTATTTTTTAAGTATTTTTCTGATAGGTACATTGAATGTGTTTTTTTCTGCAAAACCATTCGTCATCGTAAAAAACATTAAGCACAAAACCCATTATTGACATGATACCTACCTATTTTGCGCCAAAAAACTATTAAAATTGAAATCTTCAAAACTTCTTAAGATCTATAGTAGGATCACCTATTTGATACTGTTATTGACTTTCCTTACAAAGCCTATTTAGGGAAACTAATTTCGATACGGCTGCTATGGAAATAGTTATCAAGGTAATCGGCAACAAGGAGTAGATAACGGCAGGCACTACCATATTAAGTAAACGAGTTGCGAACTAATTTTGAAAGGGGAAATTCTAAAGAAGTGTTCCTTGTTAAACTAACTTGTAGGTAAGTACGTTTTAATAAGGCTGAGTTGCACCATCTAACTTTGACGGTAACTAAGACGATAACCGGTGGTTTTTGTACGGAGTTTGATAGATTTTTGACGTTTGTCAAAGTTAAAGTAAGATGGTGCAACTCAGCCTAATAGCCTGTATATTTGTATAAGACTAAGGCTTCATTTTATTTGTTTACTTTGTAAGATGAGATAAGGGTGAATATATCCAACTAAAAGCACACAACAGATGTTAGGTATAGAAGTCTTGATCAAACCTAAAAGCGAACTCTTTCAGAATCTCAACCTAAAGAACTGTATTAACAGCTGATGTCTCAAAATTGGCACGCAAGTCTGAAAATGGAGATGGTTTAATTACAGACCTTTCTGGAAACATGCCTCCCATAAAAGTCCCATAGCTGAAAAAATAAAGTTTACTATTAAACTATCCCCAGTGCCATTTTGGGACACTTATTTATTTAAAATGTAAATTGTGATTTTTCCCCCAATTCACAAGACTGGATTGTAATCAGGCTTATCATTTTTTTACGCAGTCGTTAGCGAGCACACCTGACGTTAACTCATGGTACGCACACCATGAATATAAAGTTACATTAACGTTTTCAAAAGATTTTTTTATAAGTTACTTCTACTATGTATACTGAACAAAGGAAAACCCAATCAATACTGCGGTGGTTTATCGTGAAAGCTTTGCGATTATTCATTAAAACTTGTGAACTTCCAATAATAACTACGTCATGAACTAAGCGAGTAAATAAAATCTTTAAGATCCTTTAGCAAGTCATTATTGATACTTTAAAACCTCGAACGTGGATTGGAAATTGTATTTTATCAGCCGTGACAAAGGTTATTGTTTTTCTGCTTGGTTTGGTTGCATGAGTTGCATCTGTCGACACAGAACACAGATGAGCAGTGAATGAATGTGTCACTTTTGACAGGACCTCTAAGGGTCAAGGCACAAATAACCTAGCGTATCAACTCAGATCATAGANAAAAAAAACTAAACATATTTACGAACGAATTCAGTGCCGTGACATTTACTGCGATATCGAAATTAGTGGTGATAAAAATTCAAACACGTTCTACATTGACGATTTAGTTAGCAACCACTTTATGTCATGCGTAACTACTGCGCAATGTATTTTATTTCTTCCGATATCCACTGACGCGTGAAAAAACACAGTACGGCCGCATGTACCGGTCGTAACATAATGCAGGGCTCGTGTTCTAATACGGTTTCCTATTATCGATAAATAGAAGTAAATTATTTTCTATTTTCTAATTTTGAATGAAAAAATCATGAGTTGCTTGCCATTTTTAAGTTTTTACAAAAACAATAACAATAGTAGAAGGGATTAGTAACTGTCAACTATGTAATTACTATAAGAGCTAGTTGAAAGCCTAATATAGGCATTATTTTTGATAAACATAGGCGGTACGAATTTTGCCATAATTAAAAAGTTAATGCGCGATAGTAGTTAATAATAATTACAGTGATCCTATTATTATTTACTATTATTATTAAAGTAAATAATAATATATTACCAATATTGTAAATACTGGTAAAAATCGCAAGTACCTACCTACTTAACCCATGACTTTTCATACAAACTTTGTCAGTCTATAACTTCTATACTCCATCGATAACGACATTGAGCTTTGGTTGGGGTAAATTAATATAAGGTAACTTCATTTAGTCCCAATAATTGATTCTGAGTTTTTCGTCCATAC